>NC_133652.1:29466413-29766413 GCF_009905375.1 Apium graveolens
TATCTTCCAAGTGTGGTGATTCATCCTATGTAGTCACTCCTGGTACAGTACGAAGAGCATTACATCTTCCAGAAGATTGTACCTTCTCTATACCAGAGGAATCAGAACTTCGGGGGTTAATGACTGAATTGGGATATGAAAAGAGTCTGATGAAACTTGGACAGTTGAAACGGGCTAATATCAGAAGAGAATGGAGTTTCTTCTTCGATTGCATCACCAAGGCTTTTGGCAACAAGTGTTCAAATTTTGATGTCATCCCAATTCTGAGTCAGCACATCGGGTATGCTATTATTCATCAAACTCATTTTGATTTTGCAACTGGGATAATTGGTTTTATTGGGGATAGGATGATAGAGGATCGAGATGTTGTTTATTTTGCTAGATTCTGTCAACTTATTTACACATATTGTACTGCTGAACCCCAGTTAGTCAGCACTCAAACCCCACCTTTTAAGGTTGTAAAAAGGTACTTTAACGACCTGATAAATGCTGACACAAAGAAATCAATGGTGAGACAATTACAGATTCCTCTGTCTGTGAAACAGATTCTGGTAAATACTGATCTTGCTACTTACAAATCTGTTTACTCAAATGTTCACCCAACTCATCATAACCAAAATCCATCAACCTCAGTACCTATCTCTCATTCTACTCAACCTACCCTCAGAACTTATCTCCAATCATATCTCTCCACTTCACAGACTGCTCAACCTTCTTCTTCAGCACCTACTGTGAAGCCTACATCCTCTACGCCAAAGAGAACAAAGACTGTTCCTCACACATCTCAAAAGAGGAGGAGAATTACTTTGAGAGATGAATCAGATTCTGAGGATCAGATTCCTTCTTCAGAACCTGTAGTCCATGAAGCTGAGACGGCAACTTCTCAGAAGGATTCTGCATTTGGGGGTTCTAGGCTTCTCAAGAGGCTTAGACGTATGACGGTTCCTGACACTCCCAAGGAATCCAAATCAACAAGGAAGTACAAGAAATAGAGGGCACAAAGGCCAGTTTCAGATGATGAGGAGGAAGCAGCTAAGGAAGGGGATCAGGAATCTCTGATCTCACAAGACAAGGAATTTGCTCCAGTCACTTCTTCTCCATCAACTCCATCTCAGGAACCTGTATCTGACAAGGATAATTCACCTTCTGTGTCTCTTGTTGATCCAGGCACAAGTGCTGAAATTGATATTCAGAACCTGGTTGTGCCTGAAATACTTTTCTTAGAAGCTCCAACAGCAAATAATCCTTCCACAACACCTGTTACTGATGCTGTTCAAACTCCTGAGTTATCACTCACACCTTCTCTGCATCAAGATGCTGATGATCAGATTTTAGGTGAGCATCAGGATATGGCTGTTGATCAGAACTTAATATCAGATCAGCAATTAGAGGATGCTGAAGCCTCCATTGCTACTCACACTGTTGTCTTATCAGAAGATACTGATTCTCTAAGTTCTGATGCTGCAAATGTTGGAGATACTGGTGAGGCTGCTACAACTGTAGATGCTGATGAAGCAGGTCCTTCAGGACATACTCCTCCACTGACTCTTCCAAAGTCTGAACTGGTAAAGGAGTTTGTTATCGGGGATGCACCAGTACCTTGGAGTGAAACTCCTGCAGGTCAGGAGTGGACTAAGGAATGGAACTTAGTTTCCTGTGTTCCAAATGCTTTACATCTTGCTGAGCACTTGACTAAAGCTGATGAAATGTTACATTCTGATGATTTTAAAACCCAGCTTAGAGTCACTGCATTGAGTACTAAACATTTACAAGGTCTTCATTCTAACACTCATGCAGAGCTACACAAGATTCAGGAGAACTTTATCAAACAGGAACAAGTTTGGAAAATTGATAAGAAAAAGTTCTTCCAACCTACCATTGACAGGGTTGCTTATATTGAGAAAACTCAAGAGAAGCAACAAGCTCAGATTGATCAAATTCTGACAAACCAAGCTTCTCAGCAATCGCAACTTACTGAAATCCAGACCTCAGTGGAACTACTTATCTCTCTTTTATTACCTGCTGATGCCAAAAAGGGGGAGAAGGTAATTAAGTCCAAATGCAAAACCAACAAGACACTGCAAGGAAAGGATGATGGAAACGATGACCAAGGAAACTCTGGAATGGGTACTGGTCATAGTCAAGGTAGAAGGTTTACATCAAGACAAGATAGTCACAGAACAAGTTCTGATACTGGGAAAAGAATAAGTTCTGCTGCTGGTAAAAGGATAAGTTCTGATGAACTTCTAGATCTTTATGAGGAAATGTCAGGACAGTTATTTCTTCAAGAAAATCCAGGGATGGATTTGGAAAGTTTAAAGAAAGAAGAAGCCAGACTTAAATCAGAGAAAGTCACATCTAAATCTGAAGCTTCTGGTAAAAAGTTACTTCCAAAACCTAAAGGCATTGTGATCAAAGAAAGGATACATACTGAAGAAACTTTGACTAGATCACAACCACAGATAGATCCAAGATCCAAGGGTAAAGAAAAGGTTGGTGAACCTATCAAGCCTTATGTACCTCCTGAGAAAGAAGAAATTACTGATGGAAAAGATGATCTTGCTCTGACTTCAAGAAAAGTTCTTAAAACAACCTCTGACATGGCTCAAGTTGTTCAGAGTCAAGAAATTGTAAGTTCTGATATTCAGAAGAAGCAAGTAACCTCTGACAGTGCTCAAGTTAACTTGATATCAGAAAATAGATCTAAAACACTCCTACCAGGATTCACTAAAGCAAAACAGACTCAATCTTTGAAGACTACTCCAAGTGTTTTTGAAGCAAGAGTAGTTACTGGAAAGAAAGCTAGAGATAAAACTGGATTGGGAAGTGCTGATGAAAGAAGAGTACACAACACTACCGATGATCCAACTTCCTTGAGTGAACCAGGTATTGGAGCAACTCCTGAGAGATTGAATCAACTAGAATCTGTACAGATGGTTTACCATACCTACTTGAAAGAATACATCATGTTGTATTTCATGACAGATGGTAGGGTTTATCATATAAGACAAAATGCCATTCCTTTGAAGTATTTTGAAGAATTGGAGCATGTACTTTTCTTACTTCAAGTGGATGACAGAATAACAGAGACTGCTGCAAACTACTTAAAAGAACAAATTCAGAGACAGAAAAGGCTTTATTCTGTTAAGTCTGACAGCAGATATGTTCCAAAGTACAGAGATCACAATGGGGATATTGTTGATATGAAGCCTAATACTGCACAGATCAGAACGTATCTTGGTATTAAGGGACTTGAATTCAATCTTGAATCTGACAAAGCTTATGTCATAAGACTAGACCAGGAGTTAAGGAAAACAAAGATTAATGATCTCAGAGCTGCAATCTTTCAAACTGGTGAAGATACTGCAGAGCTTAAAGGTGTTAAAAGGAGAATGATTGATGAACTAAGATATGCTGAGAAATGTTTGTTGAAGAACTATCTCAGAACAACTCCTGACATCAGAGAGATCAGAAGTTGATGAAGCCAAGTCGAAGATCTACAACTGCTTAAATTCTGATATTTATGCAGATTGAAGTTGTTATCAGAAGTTGAAATTGGTAAAACTTTAAGGACTGTAAGTTGTAGTTATCTAGTCTATTTCTCATGCATTTGTACTTAATATTTTTGACATCATCAAATATCTGTTTAACTTGTATATTTTGTTAATTTACAAGTTGGGGGAGATTGTTAGATATATTTGATAATGTCATGGCTAATATGTCTTATGTTTAGCTTTCAGATCTTGTGTGAACAGGATAGATCAGTACTTAACTGTTGATCAGTGCTTATACTGGAAGTCAGGACTTAAGGATATCAGTACTTATATTATCAGGAGATAATCATCAGAAGATAGATATCAGAACTTAAGTGCTGAAGGACGATCAGATAAGGACAGTAGCTGGTTAAAGGAAAGAAGATAGAGATAAAACATAAGAAGAGATATGCATGAAGAAGGAATTCCGTGAAGAATGGAATACTTGGAATAGAAGATATCTGATTGATATATTTTAGGAAGCAGAATTATATTCCATATCAATTAGCGATTATCTTGTAACTGTGTAATATATAAACACAGGCATAGGGTTTACACTATAAGTGTTATCATTATCGAAGTTATTAATATATATAACCCTAGCAGCTCTCGTGATATTTGTTCATCACTGAGAGGTAACAGTTCCATATTGTAACAAAGTTTATTGTTTCAATAAAGTTTGTTTTCTGTTACTCAAGTTCTTTAAGTTCGATTTGAGTGTACTATACACTGTATTCACCCCCTCTACAGTGTGCGTGTGACCTAACAAGTGCTTTTTAACATGTTTGTTAAGTGATTTGCAGATTTACAGGCACAACAAAAAGTGATCCGGAATGGTGTATATTAATCCCGTTGGTTGTGGTGAAGGTCTATCTAGCTCACGACCTCCTCTATTTGATGGCACCAACTTTGCAACATGGAAAACCAGATTTCACATTTATGCTAGATCTCAAGGAGTCAAGGTATCAAAGGCGGTGTTCGCATTCCTACCAAAACTGTCGACCACATCATCGTCGAAAAGAAGTTTAGTGAATACAACTTAGAGGAAGAAGCCACAATGAATATTGCCGCCAAGGTGGAAATGGTTCTCACAAGTGCACTTGCAGAAAAAGAATATAAAAGAGTAAATAATTGCAAGCCGGCACAAGAAATATGGAACAAATTAATGGTAACCTATGAAGGAACCACTGATATAAAAGATTCTCGGATGGATACATTGATCCAAGAGTACGAGAACTTTAAACTCCAAGAAGGAGAAAATATCATCGATATGGAAACAAGATTTACTCGTATTATCGATGAGTTATCTCAACTTGGAGAGAATTATACTCAAAATGAAAAGAATTGAAGAGTGCTCAAATCTCTACCTCCTAGTTGGAACGTTAAAGTCACTACTATAAAAGAGATGCACAACTTAAATGAGTATAAGATTGATAACCTATTCGAAAATCTTCGTGCTTACGAAGAAGATAATATTCCGGAAAAGGTTGCTCCAAAAGTGGAGGATAAAAAGAAAAATATGGCTCTAAAGGCCATATTAATTGATGAAGATGAAAATGACGAGGAGTTAAACGAGGAACTCCAAAATATCGATGAGAGTAAAATTGCTCTACTCACGAGACAACTTCATCGTATGCTTCAAAGCAAAGCTCAAAGATACGGAAAAGGCTTCCTAAAATCAAATAATCAACAAAGAGTATTTAACTCTAACAGAAGGCCAAATTACTCTCAAAATTATTCTTCCAGCTATAAGAGTAATTATCCGTCAATGAGCTACAATAAAGGCAAAGGTAATCAAAATATAAATACCTATAGTAATGCCAATGCCTCTACAAACATCATGTTTATACTCCTCCAAAACCTAAAGATCCATCTCTGGAGGAAACACAAGATGTGTGTTTTGAGTGTAAACTACCCGGTCACTATAAAAGGGAATGTCCTAAACTCTCAAAGGGATGAAGTCTCATGGACGAAAATGGTTGGGATCTAAGTAAATATGAAGAAGCTCCGAAAGCTAGTGAAGAAGTGGTCAATCTATGCTTAATGGCTCTCGGAGATGAAACTACCTCAACGGAAATCTCCTCTTCAAATCAAGAGGTAACATCTAACTATATCTCAATTAAATCTTTATTAGATGAATCTAACTTATCACTCATAGATATGAATAAGCATGATTTAATTGAACTTGTAGTAAGTTATAAAAATAAATATAAAGATGTTGAACAAAGGTTTCACTTGCTATGGTCCGAGGAGATGAAAATTGAGGAAATTCATCATACTCAAAATAAAGAATATACTCGGATGATGGACTCAAAAGTCCAAGATGAGAATGAGATTACGTCTCTAAAAGATCAAAACCATCTCATCAAGATTGAGGTAAATAAACTTCTATAAAATATACTCAATCTTGAGACAGAGAATATATCATTAATTCTCAAAGACGAAGAGATGGAACATGAAAAGATACGATTGAATGATAATATTTGTAAACTTCACGTTGATCTATTGAAATTAAAGATTCTAAATAAATCAAATGTTCAAGATAAAGACACATCTTATAAAGACAATCCTGACAAAAGAAAATGAGCTATTAGAAACCAATGAGATTAAAAGTGAAGCTTTATGGTTAAAAGAAGAAAATCATAAACTCATAGCTCAAGTTAAGGATCAAGAAAGAATCCTTAACAACAAGATTGATGCCTTAAATAAAGAGAATGAAAATCTTGAAGAAGTCATTCAAAGATTTACAAAAGGCGATAAGATGTTAGATCAAATGGTGCATACAAAAACCTCATATAATCATGAAGGTTTGGGATATAATAAGCGAAAGAGATATGTCCTAAGTCCAATCATGTATGAGGATTTAGGAATAACTTTTGTGTAATCTGTTTTGATTTCATTGATATTAATAAAAGACTTGTTTTGTTTTTATTGCGGGCTCTATCTATTTTAAGTGTTTAAATAAGATATACCACAGTTTAGAGTAAAGCTTTTTATGGATTATGATGAGATCATAATAATGAGACCTAAAAGATGATAACTCTAAACTTAAATAGTTCCTGGTCGTAGGATTACTAACTGGTAATTAATAATCCGCAAAGATCGGTACATACTATGCTTGCTTCATTATGAAGGATGTCTGTTCTCATAGACATTTGTGTGGTGACACTATAGCTAGTATGTATGTGCTTATTAAAGAGTTTTGATGAGACACTCAAAGAGTTTGGTTTTATCAAAAACATAGATGAACCATGTGTCTACAAGAAGGTTAGTGGGAGCGCGGTAACATTTCTTGTATTGTATGTAGATGACATACTTCTTATAGGAAATGATATACCGATGCTGCAATCAGTTAAACTATGGCTATCAAAGAACTTCACCATGAAGGACTTGGGAGAAGCATCCTACATTCTCGGTAAGAAGATCTATAGAGATAAATCTAGAAGAATGATAGGTCTTACCCAGGGTACATACATCCAGAAAGTGCTTAAAAGGTTTAGCATGGAAAACTCCAAAAGAGGTCTCATACCGATGAGCCATGGAGTGTCCCTTTCCGAAAAAATGTCTCCTAAGACACCTAAGGAAAGAGAGCGTATGTGTTAGGTCCCAATGTGTTTGTAGAAGGGGGGGGGTTGAATACAAACAGTACCGAATAATCGAATTAAATGCGGAATAAAAAATGTGAAACAAAATTCAAGTTAAATAAAAATATTATTAAACTTGAAAGGTGTTACAACAACTGTATCGATTACAAGGAATTAATCTCAAATTAATTATCACAAATCTAGAATAAATTCGACATGAACTTTTTCTATTTTTGTAATAAAAAGATTCAAATGGTAAACGCAATTTGAGATTAAGTTCTAGGGATTTTGATCCGCTAGATTGTTACACAAGAACAAGATAAAGATTTCTAGTTGATTGGATTTAACTTTACAATCTAGAAATTGATCTTGAAGTTTTGCAGAGAAGAATAAAATGTTTGCTACGGCTGCTCTGTTCTTGTTTGTTGACTTGTGTATTTGATGATTATTTCTTTAGGCTGCTTCTGTGTCTTTTTAATTCATTCAACAGAATTGAATTGAACTGGAATGACAATCCTATAGCTGGCAAGACTTTCGGTAGGACAATGGATTGAACTAGCAAGACAATCTGATTGAACTACAATGACTTTCGGTATGACAATCAGTTGAACTAGCAAGACTATCTCCTTCCCAGTAGAACTTTCGGTAGGACAATTGAAATGACTTGGCATGACAATCGGTATGACAATCCTGATTGTCATGCTAGTTCATTTTCAATTGTCTTGCTAATTTAAGACTGTTTTTAATCCAATTTAAATTCTGAAAAATCCTTAATATTAATTCTGAATTAATTAATCAATTAATTCAATTAATGAATAAATTAATCTTTGCAGATATAATTTATTTTCTTAATTAAATTATATGACTTAATTAATTAATAGAGAATTAATACTAATCCTGAGCAGCAACCAATCTTCTGAATATCTTCTGAAAATCACTGAAAATTATGAATCAATTCCACCACTTCAACGTTGACACTCGATGTACTGTCTGGTTCATGAGTGACTAACTTCCGTGACGTTTCTTCATGTCTTGACTTTGATACTTTGATTTTCTTCAGATTAAATCCTTGTAATTAATGATACTCTGACGAGATCTCTGTCACTTGATTAAATCCACACTCTTGATTTATATCACTGAGGCATGATCAATTTCTTGAACTTCTTCCAGTGAATTAATTCCTCAAGTCTGTAGATGAACCTTATTTATGAATCCTTTGACAGATATTACTCTGTGAGATCTCTTTTAACGGTAGATCCACTATTTACTTATTACATTCTTATTTGAGTTGAGTTGAATCCTCGAATATACAAATAGGCTATGACATATGACTTACAATCTCCCCCTATTTGTTTGTTAGACAATAACACACAAATACCTAGAGGATAACTCAACTAACAGATAAGAAAAAGATATAAAAAGAAATGCAAAGTAAATAGTAGAAAAGTTCTGGACTAGATTTAACATTTTCCAGATTCCAAGTAGATGTTCCTCTAGACTGAACATATCTTCAAGTAGTTCCATCTTCATTTGTACAACTACATTTCCTGTTGAGAAGCCCATATCTCTCTTGCTTCTCCCCCTATGAGAATCAACTGATTAAAGAAGATCACCTTCGTTTACCACCTCTCCCGTATAATAGGATCCGCAGATAAAAACCAGTGGTACTCCCCAAACAGCTTCTTCCCTTACTAGAAAATCACCTTGTGTTTACCACCTCTCCCGTACAATAGGATCCATAGTTACAAACAACAATGGTGTGGTGTAGTGTACATGTAGGATCTTTTTCTTCCTCCCTGCTATTTCTCCCCCTTAGTTGAGGAATCCTCCAAACTATTACTTAAGCTTTTATCTCCCCCTTAAAGAAGGAATGTATGCCGTCGTCTGAAGGAGTTCTCATATATCTATTGGTTGGAAAAGAAATAACAAGTAGTTTCTCTTTCTTCCTCACTGTGAGTGTGTGATTCTGTTTAGTGTACCTCACATGTGTTTCGCTCTTCTCTCCACTCGTGTTTACACTCATTCTCACAAGTGTATCACTCTTCTCTCATAGCTCCATAATCCAGCTGTACCTGCAAGGAAAATCACCTTAGCCATCCTTAAGGAGGTCACAGGTGGTGCAATGGGAGTTCGCAAAGATTTGAATTCTGGGAAGGTAAACAATGATCCAAAGAATTTAGCATAGAGATCAAGGTTCCCTTCTAATGTCTGTGAAGACATTTCCTTGTGACTCATCAGGTAATATCTGAATCATTGTCAACAAGTTGTCGATCTGCACCTATGTCAGATCCACTATCCGCAGATGCATCCAGGGGATTTAAGCCTGGGGAGGTAGACACTGACCACTGACATATGGCTTATGGATCAGTATCCTCTCCTAACACCTATAAAGGCAATTGGTCCATTAACGAACCTTGAACAATCGAATCTGACCTTAAAATGGTCGAAACTCTTATTTCCGTCAACTCATCCTTTGTGTGTGTAACCTCTCCTTGTGCATCAAGAATTGTTTATGTTTGAAGTGGTGACACTACATCGGATACCTTGGCTGACAGGCAAAATTCAATAGACGCACCCTGTTGAGAGAATGAATCTAGTAACTGTTTTTGTGCCTTTTCAGCCATTACATCTTTTTGAGAAGATGTATGGGGGCTAGCAGTTGTCTCGGTTTAAATACTACTCATCTATGTAGGAGACAGAGCTACTGGGTTGACTACAGAACCTTCCTTATGTGGTGCACTAAGGCACTATCTCCCTCACGCTCATTCATACTACATTTAGTGGTAAGAGAGTGTTGGTTGGTTCTATTTCTGTGTTTGTCTTTTACAGTCTGGGATAGATGTTGTGGGTTTTCAACCTCATGACTGTCAATGAAAGAAAGTCATTGGAGACTGAACCTGTATCACAGAACATATGGTAATAGAGAGAAAATGATTTACAATAGTGATTTCAAAAGATTTTACATGACATAAGAAATCACTAATGTATAAAGAAGTTTGATTTTGTTTTTTTTAATATGAATGAGTTTTTGATAAAACATTGATCACTTAGGGTAAAGTCTAAGTAATTCTCATTCATGTCAAAAGCTTACAAATATCTGCAACATAATGTTAACAATATATCATTGACCGATACTTGTCAAGTACTTTAGATACTAATTGTTATGTTGCATAAAGAATATATCACTGCACATATAAAACAATATGATTGTGCCTAATGATAAGAGAGTTAAAAATATGACGACTCTACTAGTTCATATTAAACAATAACTTCAGTTAGAGTGCCATACCATGTTCTTGACGATTGCTTGAGTAGTACACTAGTTCATACCAACCTGAAGTGAGATTGTGAAGAAGAGATTGCATAGTCCAATAGATCTGCAGCTGCAAAGTCCATGAACTGTGGTGCATTGACTTCCTCTTTTGACTCACCAACCAGGAGTATACTTGTACACATCTTACTAGAGTCCAATTCTAAGTGTAATGTGTAGCAGGTGCCTGATATGTCGTAATATTCTCAAGTCTCATCACTGGTGCTATATATTAGATGATGCTTCCTGATAATAACCTAGCACACTATACAAAATTTTCAATGATAACATTCCCAGCTTGCAAACAGCCATATCCCTCGGATAAACCTTTGCTATTATCTCCAAAGGTAACCAGGGGGCCAGCTTTCTCAATCCACATTTGATAGCAGGGCTCTATCTCCGGTCATATGTCTTGATGATCCACTGTCAAGAATCCAAAGTACCGGTTACTCCTGTTTAATGCCCTGCACTACAAATGGATTAAACCTTCTTCGGAACCCAAACTTGGTTGGGCCCGGCATACTTGTAGAACTGTCCTTTGTCAGGCAAAACAACATTTTTAATTTTAATTGCCTCAACTTTCTCAATGACTGAACATTCGACCTTGTAAACAGTCTTAACAAATTTCTGTTTAAGCTTAGGTACAAATGTCTCCTTTCTAGCCTTAGAAGGACTAGCAGTCTTACACCTATCATACTTCTTGTTATTCACATGCTGACGAGGAGTAGTCTTATCATTAGAAACATGCTTACCATTAAAATAAGCATACATCAGATTAAAAGCACAAGACATATAATTAGAAACACCACATGCTTTATGAGAGTGATTAATAGTAGGCAATTTATGCATGGCAGACATGGCATTTTTGTTATCCAACTCATGTGTGTCTGAGTTAGTCTCAGTTACTTTCACAACTTTGACTGGAACTTTCGACACACTTGACTTGGAAACAACCTTCTCATTAGCATGATCTTCAGCACGTATTTCTTCCTGAATAACAGAAGAGGTCGCATCAAATGGTTCAGCAATTGATGGTTTATAGAGGGGTTCATCAACACCCTTAAGCACATGTGGTACTTCCCTCCCTTTAGCACAGACACGAGGAGGGGAGTTTATGCCTAATTCTCCAATAGCAACATTGTAATCATAACCTATTCCAGATGTTTGATTAACAGATTGCTTACTGTAGAACTCTTTAGCCTTCAAACAAGAATTGAAGTAGGCTCTAACCTTAGTCTCAAGACCGGTGATCTTGTCTTTGAGAATAGTTTCGAGTTTTTTATAACAATCAACTCTATTCTCTAGAAAAGATACTTGTTCTTTTAATTTGTCTTGATTAATGTGCACAAGTCTTAATTCATTGACCTCTTTCTCAAGGTCTGTGATCTGTAAACTTAACAGTTCATTATCACGACGTGCACAATCTAAGTTACCTCTTAGATGATAAACCATTTCAGCATCAGAAAGTTTTACCTCTATTCTTGATGATGAAGCTTTTCCATCAATAGCCATAAGAGCAAGATTTCCTTCATCTTCATCTTCACTGTCAGTATCATCCCAGCTTCTTCCCTTTGCCAGATAAGCCCTTTCAGAGTTCTTTCTTACTTGTTTTGGCTTCCTACATTCTGTGGTAAAGTGTCCCAACTCATTGCAGTTATAGCATCTAATGGTGATCCGATCAACCATCCCTGTTTTGTATCCACCACTGCTGGTGTTAGAGGATGAAGATCCACCTTTCTGGAATTTGTTGTAGTTGGACTTGTACTTAAGCTTGGGATTCCTCTTGAATCTGACATGGGAGAATCTCTTGACAATTTGGGCCATTGACTCGTCTTCCAATTGCTCCAGCTCTTCCAAGGAATAAAAATCATCACTTGATTGATTTGTAGTAGGAGGATCATATTCTGCTACTAACATATTTTCCTCAGCCTTGGAACACTGTACCATTCTCTCCAATTGTTGAGATTGCTGTTGTTGTTGACCTTCAGCTACAAGTGCAGTAGATGTGCTGACCATTCTATCCTTCCCGTAGACTTCCTTCTGTTGAATCTGCTCCAACTCATAGGTTTTTAACACTCCATAGAGCCTGTCCAAAGAAATCTCACTCAGATCTCTAGCTTCTCTAATGGCCGTGATTCTATGTTCAAGATGAGTTGGCAGTGTTAAAAGGAACTTTTTGTTGACCTCCCTGATTGAATAATATTTCCCATTTATGTTCAGGTTGTTGATCAATGCATTGTACCTCTCAAACACTTCAGTAATTCCTTCTCCTGTATTTGATTTAAAATATTCATACTCAGAGGTTAGGATCTCCAACTTGTTCTCCCTAACTTCCTCTGTGCCTTCATTAATCACCTCAATAGTTTCCCACATGTGTTTGGAATTTTTACAGTTCATCACATGTCTGTTCATCAAGGGATCAAGGGAATCAATTAATATTAATTGAAGGCTGGCATCCATGGAGGCTTCTTCCTTCTCAGCAGGAGTAAAATCTTCAGGCTCTTTTGGATATGTTCTAGCTTTGGTAATCACAACATCATCTACTATCACCTCTGGTTCAATAACCATCGGAGTTTTTAGACCCTTCTTTAACAAGTTCAGATATTTGGGATTTGCAACTTGTAAAAATAATAGCATCTTCTTCTTCCACATAATATAATTCTCTTTATCAAATTGTGGAATTTTAACGGTTCCAACTTTTTGTGAAGTCATTATGAATTTTTGAATGAATAAAAATTCAAGGAGTTGAAAAATCACAAAAGTCTAGGATCTTGATTTGTTCGTTAATCAGAAGGCTCTGATACCAATTGTTAGGTCCCAATGTGTTTGTAGAAGGGGGGGTTGAATACAAACAGTACCGAATAATCGAATTAAATGCGGAATAAAAAATGTGAAACAAAATTCAAGTTAAATAAAAATATTATTAAACTTGAAAGGTGTTACAACAACTGTATCGATTACAAGGAATTAATCTCAAATTAATTATCACAAATCTAGAATAAATTCGACATGAACTTTTTCTATTTTTGTAATAAAAAGATTCAAATGCTAAACGCAATTTGAGATTAAGTTCTAGGGATTTTGATCCGCTAGATTGTTACACAAGAACAAGATAAAGATTTCTAGTTGATTGGATTTAACTTTAGAATCTAGAAATTGATCTTGAAGTTTTGCAGAGAAGAATAAAATGTTTGCTACGACTGCTCTGTTCTTGTTTGTTGACTTGTGTATTTGATGATTATTTCTTTCTGCTGCTTCTGTGTCTTTTTAATTCATTCAACAGAATTGAATTGAACTGGAATGACAATCCTATAGCTGGCAAGACTTTCGGTAGGACAATGGATTGAACTAGCAAGACAATCTGATTGAACTACAATGACTTTCGGTATGACAATCAGTTGAACTAGCAAGACTATCTCCTTCCCAGTAGAACTTTCGGTAGGACAATTGAAATGACTTGGCATGACAATCGGTGACAATCCTGATTGTCACGCTAGTTCATTTTCAATTGTCTAGCTAATTTAAGACTGTTTTTAATCCAATTTAAATTCTGAAAAATCCTTAATATTAATTCTGAATTAATTAATCAATTAATTCAATTAATGAATAAATTAATCTTTGCAGATATAATTTATTTTCTTAATTAAATTATATGACTTAATTAATTAATAGAGAATTAATACTAATCCTGAGCAGCAACCAATCTTCTGAATATCTTCTGAAAATCACTGAAAATTATGAATCAATTCCACCACTTCAACGTTGACACTCGATGTACTGTCTGGTTCATGAGTGACTAACTTCCGTGACGTTTCTTCATGTCTTGACTTTGATACTTTGATTTTCTTCAGATTAAATCCTTGTAATTAATGATACTCTGACGAGATCTCTGTCACTTGATTAAATCCACACTCTTGATTTATATCACTGAGGCATGATCAATTTCTTGAACTTCTTCCAGTGAATTAATTCCTCAAGTCTGTAGATGAACCTTATTTCTGAATCCTTTGACAAATATTACTCTGTGAGATCTCTTTTGACGGTAGATCCACTATTTACTTATTACATTCTTATTTGAGTTGAGTTGAATCCTCGAATATATAAATAGGCTATGACATATGACTTACAGTATGAGTAAGATTCCTTATGCTTCAGCAATAGGATCTATCATGTACGCGATATTGTGTACAAGGCCTGATGTTGCTTATTCAATTAGTGTGACGAGCAGATATAAATCCAATCCAGGTGAAGACCACTGGAAAGCAGTGAAAAACATCCTTAAGTACTTGCGAAGGACTCAGGACATTTTTTTTATTTTTGGTGGTGAATCTGAGTTGAAAATAGAGGGTTATACTGACTCTAGTTTTCAATCAGAAAGTGATAGCAAATCCATGTCAGGGTACGTGTTTACTCTGAATGGTGGTGCGATTAGTTGGAAGAGTTCCAAACAGTCTACAACGGCTGACTCCACAGCGGAAGCATAATATATAGCTGCAAGTGAAGCTGTAAAAGAAGCCGTTTGGATGAGGAAATTTGTTTCTGAGTTGGGAGTTGTTCCTAGCGTTGAAGAGCCTATTTTGTTGTATTGTGATAATAACGCAGCAATAGCACAAGCCAAGGAACCAAGGTCTCATAAAAATTCCAAACATGTCCTGTGGTGCTTTCATCTGATTAGGGAGATTGTTCAAAGAGGAGATGTCAACGTCGAGAGAGTTGACACACATAACAACGTAGCACACCCTTTAACAAAGCCACTTTCTCAAAGTCACTTTGATCGTCATAAAGACAAGATGGGTATTAGATACTAGAGTGATTGACTTTAGTACAATTGGGAGATTGAAAGAGATATGTCCTAAGTCCAATCATGTATGAGGATTTAGGAATAACTTTTATGTAATCTGTTTTGATTTCATTGATATTAATAAAAGACTTGTTTTATTTTTATTGTGGGCTTCATCTATTTTAAGTGTTTAAATAAGATATACCACAGTTTAGAGTAAAGCTTTTTATGGATTGTGATGAGATCATAATAATGAGACCTAAAAGATGATAACTCTAAACTTAAATAGTTCCTGGTCGTAGGATTACTAACTGGTAATTAATAATCCGCAAAGATCGGTACATACTATGCTTGCTTCATTATGAAGGATGTCTGTTCTCATAGACATTTGTGTGGTGACACTATAGCTAGTATGTAGGTGCTTATTATAGAATAAGTTCACTGAACATGACTCACACAGCTGAACAACTGATGGAGTTCACTCACGTGTCAACAATTGTTCACATAGTGATAGTTGTACAAGTATCCTTAGACTTGAGGTCATCATAGTCATCCTGTGTACACTGAACTATGCTTTGGTTTAGTTCTTAGTCTCCAGGGACAATTATAAGGGCTCTACTGGGTATAGGAATTTGTACACGAAGATAGTGTATGATCAATAAAGGATCTACCCCTTCCAGTGAAGGAAGACAATGTTCAATGCTGATCCATTTATGCTAGTTCAGGAATCTCTGGCCAGAGTGAATGAAATTAGAAAGGAGTTTCTAATTTACATTAAATAGAACTAAGCATAGTGAATGGAAAAGCAAATGATTAAATAAGATAGACTTGACACAAGTTCCATGCCTTATATTTAATCGTGACATTGCAGGGTAGAAGGAATTGATTGTACGGTAACTACTCACTGAATTGGTTCTTAGTATTCTAAGCAGTGAATTCGTATTATCCGGATAGTCGTGATATGCTGAGAAGTATCCCTCACGATGTAGAATAAATATGATTAATTAATTAATCATATTTAATGAATTAGAGAATTTATATAAATAATAATAAAATAGTTTTATTATTTTTTATTTCTACTATCGGCTTAATATTGAACCTACAGGGTCACACCGTAAAAGAGAATGATTTAATGGTGGAGGAATTAATTAATAATGGCTGACAATTATTTATTTATGAAATAAATAATTAATTGGCAAATTTAATAATTGATTAAATAAGATTTAATTGATTATAAATTAATTAAGAAAAAGTTCTTAATATTATTAATTAAGAATTTAATTTTTGGAAATTAAATCAAGTGAGAGAATTATTTTTAAAGTGTTTAGAAAAAGGATTAATAATTAAAAGGTGTTTTAATTATTACTAAGAATAATAAAGGGTTAATAATAATAATATTTTATGGGAAAATTTTCAGCTGAAAATTTTGCTACTATTATAAACCCTATTTTTTGCCTCAACCTAAAAATTTATAAAACCCTAATTCTCTCCACCTCCTCCTCCTCCATTACATCGATTTCTTGGTGGATACCGGTGGAGTGATTCACACTTGAGGAGCAGCTGCTAGGGATCTCCGCTCGTGGTTCTTGGATCGCTTTTAAAGGTTAGAAATGATCCCTCGATTTAATTTACGATCTGTATGCATATTATATGGATTTTATATCATGAAAATTGTTTTTACCATGCTTCCGTGATAGATAAAATCCTACAATAAGAATTCTCCTTCAAAAGGAAATACTCGGAGATTTGTTTCACCAATAAAGACTTCACTCGAATCACCATCTTATAAATGTTCTTATTACAATAAAATGGGACATACCATTCAATATTGGAAATTCAAGAATGGTGAAATTAAGGGGAAACATGTATGGATTCGCAAGGAATCATACAAGAAAAATGATAAACATGTGCCTTATAAAAATATAAAATATAAAAATCAAAGGCAACAATGGTCTCATCAATCTACTATGTTTCAAAATATAAACACACAATATCATGTTAGGTCACACAACACTGTAGAAGGGGGTTGAATACAGTGTAGAATACAATCAAATCGATTTAAAGCACATGTAAAAGAAAACAGATGTATTCTATATAATAAACTTTGTTACAATGGAACTGTTCTCTCTCAGTGATGAACAAATATCACGAGAGCTGCTAGGTTACAATATATGATCTTCTCGATTATCATAACTCTTATAGAGTAAACCTATGTCTGTGCTTATATAGACACACAGTTACAAGATAACTTCTAGTTGATATGGAATATAATTTTGTCTCCTAAAATATATCAACCAGATATCTTATATAATTCTTTTAGTCCTCTAACTCTTTCCATGCATATCTTCTTCTTGTATTAGTCTCGATCATCTTTCCTGTACATCAGCTTCCTTTCTTAACTGTTAGTCCTCCAGTACTTAAGTTCTGATATCCATCTTCTGATATTATCTTCTAATAATCTTAGTCCTGATATCCTTAAGTCCTGACTTTCAGTAAGTCCTGATTCCAGTAAGAACTGATAATTCCTGTTAGTTAAGATCTGAAAACTAAACATGAAACATATTAGACATGACATCTCAAATATATCCAACAATCTCCCCCAACTTATAAATTATGCAAGAATGTACAAGTTAATAGATTTAATGATGTCAAAAAAATTTAAGTTCAAATGCAATAAGAGTTTAATAAGACTATTAATTACAACTTACAAAACATCCAGTTTTACCAACATCACTGAATAAATCTGAATCCATAATGATTCTTAACAAAATCATTTATCAGATTATCTTCAGCTTTCTTCAGAACTTCAGCTTACTGTGCTTTGACCTGCAGCAGTTCTTCTACATTACTATCACCAATTTGATAAATGGCTGTTCTGAGAGCTTGAATGGATGTTCTTTCAAGTCCATCACCAAGTCTGATAACCTTACAATGTGAAGAGTTTTCATTATAACATAAGCATCTTCCTTTCAGAATAACTTCCACCTTAGCAGAATTCTTCAGCATAGGAATTTCTCTTCCATCACCTTCATTAATCATTAGACTGTAATGAGAAGTCTTTGTACCAGATATTCTAAATAGATCTCTTATAGCCTTCAAAATCTGACCATCTTCTTGTAACATCAGATTTTACTTCCAGAAGATAGTGAATATGTTGAAGTTCTCTGATAGACTTCTTTAATATATCGGTATCAGCTAATCTATAAGTCCTTCCATCATTGAGAAATAAGATCAATTTCTCTTTCAGATTCTCCTTATCATGAGCATCTATCACAACTTGAGCAGACAACACCTTGTCAAGGTGCCTTTGTTTGATTTGTTCATTTGGTTTGTCTGTCAATATGAAAGGATCTCTTAGAGTAACCTTTACTCCTGTTTGAATCTTCTCTTCGCCAGAACCTAATCCAGCTCTATCTCTAGGTTGCTTGGCTTTCAACCCAAATGTAGCAAGTTGATTAATCATGAGATTGGATTTTGGTTCAACTAGAGTAGCCTTCTTCCATAACAGCTTCTTCTTATCAGCAATTGTCATTTTATCCAAATCAGCTTGAGCATTGTCAGTAGTTGATGTCTTGATAGCTTGATCAGAATTTGCTGTTTCTTCTGTACCTTCCTGTCCTTTATTCTGAATAACAACTTGAGCAGTGTCAGAGGTTGTTTTAGAATCTTCAATTATCTTTCTTCTTTTCAGAATTTGAACAGTTTCATCTTCAACAAGATTATCATCTGATACTTGAACCATTTTACACACTGGTTTCATCAGAGCTTGAGAAGTTTTCAAGTCCAGTGACTTGGTTGGTTCATAAATTTTTCTTTTCCCTTTGTCTTTGGGATCACTCTCAGTCTGTGATCTAGTCTTGAACTTTGAAGTTTCAGAATTTGACTTTTCCTTGATCACAATGCCTTTTTCCCTAGGCCTTGGAGGTTTCTTTGCATCAGAAGCTTTAGACTTAGGATTTGTCTTCTCAGCAGCAAATCTAGCTTCTTCCTCCTTGATTGTTTCTAAATCCATTCCTGGATTGTGTTTCAGAAATAATCTTCTTGCTATCTCCTCATTAAGTGTCTAGATTTTTGGATCTTTGTAATAAACAGTAGTCTGCTTCCCTTTTAAGTTCAGAGTTTGCAAGAACTTCTGACAATCTTCAGATCTTGATTGAATCAGAATATCAGAACTTGACATCAGACTTTGCTTATCACCACCTGACTTCAATCTTTGAGCATTCACAACATCAGAACTTGACTTGTTCTGAATAGAAGATTTTCCTTGAACTTTTCTTTGACCTCTGCTCTTTTCAGAGTTTCCCTGGTCATCACCTTTATCATCCTTTTTCTTCAGGTTCTTGAGTAGGTGAGCATTTGGACTTAACTACCTTCTCCCCCTTTTTGGCATCATCAAGAAGTAAGAGAGAAAGAAGAAGTTCAACTGAAGATTGGATTTCATCCAATTGAGCTTTCTGAGAAGCTTGATTAGCCAGAACCTTAGCAATTTGGGCCCTGTTGCTTCTCTTGAGTTTTCTCAATGGTTGCAACTTTTTCAGAAATAGGTCTGATATACCTGTTCTTGTCAAGCTTGATTTGTAGATTGAACTTATCAGCTTGTTCTCTGAGTGTATCAACCTTTTTATGAGTAGCAGTATGTAGACCTTGAAGATGTTTTGTAGACAGAGCTGTGATCTTGAGTTGTGTCTTGAAATCAACATTTGTGAGCAACTCGTCAGCTTTTGTAATATGCTCTGTCAGAATTTTTGAACATGGAATAAAATATGATTCATTCCACTTCTTGGTCCACTCAACACCTCTGTGAGTATCCTCCCAAGGAATAGGTGCTTCCTTTTTAACAAATTTCTTCACCAATTCTTCCTTGCCCAGAGAAGGTATTGGAGTCTCAACAGAAACACTGTCATCAGAACTTGAGGAAGACTCATTATGTTTTGATAGCTCAACAGTGTGTGAAGCAATTGGAGATTTAGGAATGACATCATCTAAATTCTGATCAGCAGAATTTATCTCCAGAGCTGGTGTCTTTGATGTAAATGGAGCTTCCAGATAAAGAACTTCAGGTATATTCAAATTATGAATATCTATTTCAGAATTATCAGTTTGTTTATTAGCATCATCTGTAACTTTAATTGGTGAGACATGAGGGGTAACAACTGTGTCATTAGCAGTGTCTTTGGCTCGAGCTGGAAGGGCTTCAATGATAATTGGTTCTTGTGAGATCAGAGATTCCTGATCCCCTTCCTCAGCTTTTTCAGTATCTTCTGATATTGCCTTATCCAAATACCTCCTACCCTTCATTTTCTTCAATATCCTTGCCAATGAAGTAGTTGTTTCAGCAGCATCAGAATTTACAGATTTCCTTTTTAAAGTATCAGAACTTTGAGCTGCTTTCTCTTTCTGAGAAGTAACATTCTCAGCTTCAACTATCACAGGTTCAGATGCATGAACTCGTGGTTCAATTATTTCCTCTTCACTCTCAGACTCATCTCTGAGAATTATCTTCCTTCTCTTTTGTGGAGGTTGAGGAACAGACTTTGTCCTCTTAGAAGGTTTAGAAGATGAAGGTCTGGTTATGTGTGCTGATGGTTGAGAAGTCTGAGGTGTTTGTGTAGAGGTGGTAGGTGCTGATGGTTGGACATCAGGATATAGTGCAGTGTATTTAACTGAATCATAGATTATTAAGGCTTGTTTGACATATAAAGGAACTCAGAGGGGTCTTAATACAGCCTTCTTATTATTAGTAGATAATAAGTCATTAAAAGCTCTTTTAGCTAGTCTGAATGATGGAATTAATTCAGTAGCTGATTGAGGCTTATCATCACAACAAAAACTATATATAAGATGACAGAATCTAGCAAAATAAACAGTATTTCTGTCTTATGTCATCCTATCCCCAATGAAACCTAAGACAACACTTGCATAATCAAAATCAGTTTGATTAATGAGAGCATACCTGATTTGTTGACTGAATATGGGGATTGCATCGAAGTTAGAACATTTGTTTGCAAAAGCCTTGGTAATGCAGTCAAAGAAGAAACTCAATTCCCTCCTTATGTAAGGTCTTTTCAATTGACCAAGCTTTGCCAATGTCTTTTCATACCCCAGACTGGCCATCATATTTTGAAGAACTGGCTCCTCAATAGTAGAGTAAACGCAGTTCTCAGGCAGCTGCAGTGCTTATCGAACCGTGGTCAATGTCACGACGTGCTCATCCTCCCCTGATGAAAAGATAATACTTGGGGACCCTTGAGCACCACCATCATCATATACTCCACTTCTCCAGAACTCCAGCACTTAAGTTCCAGAGACTGCATCAGGTTGGGTTAGAGCATACCCAATATCAGAATTAGCGAGAAAATCCTGAATGAAGTGAAGTTCCGATGGAGCTTCAACCTTGATAAGAATGGCGGAGTAGTTGTTAAGAACAAACTTAGCTCCATTGAAAATTACGTCTTTTGGTGCCATCTCTGTAAGAAATTAAGTGAGAAGGAGAGTGTTTGCAAAGTGTTTGTTTAAAATCCTGAAAGAAAATGCTTCAGAGAATATTAGAGAGAGAGAATAAGAGAGATGAAAAATAGAAAAGTAAGTAAAAGATTATAAAATCTGTTAACTCCCATATATATACTCTCTCCACTCAACAGTTATATTTTTGAAGCATAATATATACTTTACACCTGGCACCGTGTGAACAGTTAATAACCGGCTAGAGAGGAGTTAATGGACACGTAAAATAAATAATAATTATCGTGCACACACAATTTTTCAGGACATACACGTTAACCACTAACCCATAATGATTATGACTGTTTTTATCTCACCCAAATTTATTCTAATTTAAATATGACTGTTTCAGATTTTACCACAAATAAATCAAGTAAAGAAAAATGCCACGTAAGCATCAAGATTCCATCAGGATTTAATATCAGAACTTAACTTATATCAAATTTTAACAGTCATCAGAACATGGCTTCTGTACTCAAAAATTGAATATCTTTTTCTGTGATTCTTCATACAAATACTGACTTGTTTTCTTCAGAGTTTAATCATCAGAACTTCCATCAGAACTTGTCCTCAGAATTTATACAAATGACACTTAACTGTTTGTCAAACACAACTTAATCACCATAATAATTTTCATCATTCATATGGAGTGAAAGTGTGTGGATTCAGCAAAATATCAGATAGAGATTAAAGTCTGATCAACTTCGTTACATCTTAGAAATAAGGGATAACTCAGACAAATGCTTAAAATCTGTCATCAATCATGATGTCTACTATAGAACAAATTTATGCATGAGTCCACCTCAATTGTTTGTGCTCATTTTATGCATCTTTTGAAATTCCTTTTTACAGTGGCTTCTCAGTGTAAGTGAGTCACGACTGCTTATCAGAATTTATGCTGTTATTAGAGTATTTTTCCAGTAATCATAGAGTGTGAAAAGTCACCAAGAAAAATATTTGCTTTTCTAATGCATATTACTTAATACCAGCAATGCACTTGGATCTTCCCTTCCACATTTTTACTCTAGATCTCAAAGGAGTACTTGACTTTTATTCTTTTCTTTTCTTTTCTTTTGATAAGTGAGGCTTATTAGCACTTAGTTCATTCTTAAGATTTACTGACATCAGAATTTGACAGATAAGAAACATGAATCTAGTTTGTGACTTAGTAATAAGATACACAAAGTAAACTTGACTAAGCTCAATATCAGAATCTGCTTGTGTTAATGAGTTTCCACATAAACAACTAATTCAAACATGGGATTTCTCGTATGTTAAAGACTACTAGGTCAGTATATAGCACAGTTATCCTCATTGGTTTGAATAGCCACAGAACATTCAAAACACTTATTAAAGTATATAAATCCACATCTGATAACAATCAGCATTTAATGAATTTTCAAATTAAGTACAGATTACATATAGATAATACAATCTATAAACACTGATCTTAAAGTCTGATGCATGAGAACAAAAACTAAGCAGATTTAGAGAAAGAACCTGAAACCATTCCAAGTTCATTTATCAATCTTATAAAAGTAGCTTCACATAGTGGTTTTGTGAAGATATCTGCTAGCTGTTGATCTGTTGGAACAAAATGCAATTCCACTGTACCTTCATCTACATGTTCCCTTATGAAATGGTACCTAATGCTGATGTGCTTTGCCATTGAGTGTTGAAATGGATTACCTGTCATAGCAATAGCACTTTGATAATCACAATAGATAGGGATTTTAGAAAATTCTAACCCATAATCTAGTAACTGATTCTTCATCCAAAGAATCTGTGCACAACAGCTTCCTGCAGCAATATATTCTGCTTCTGCAGTCGATGTGGAAATTGACTTTTAATTCTTGCTAAACCAAGAAACTAATCTGCCTCCAAGAAATTGGAAGCTTTCACTTTCTTTGGTTCAGTATGAGATAGAAAAGAATGATAGAGACATTCATTTGAAGTTGCAGTTCTAGTTCTGACACCTGCTTCAGGATCTCCAATTATTAAATCAGGTGTATGTGCTTTAGTCCACTTCTTTGTAGATGGAAGTTGATCTCTAGAACTGGATCCTCCCCCATGATCCATGCTGTCTCCATCGGCATTTTTTGATGCTCCCCCTATAGTTATGCTCTCTGAGACTTCAAAAATTGAATTTGATTTTTCAGGAATTGAAAAATCAGAGCTTCCGGAATTATAAGAATTTGGCTCATCAGAACTAGATGAATCAGAACCTGAAGAGCCAGTGACAGGTTCTGATGCTTCTCGAGAGTCTTGAGATGTGGTAGGTTCTTCAGATTGCTCCCCCTGGACAAGTGCATTTTCCTTTAGAGTTGTTACCACAATTTCAACGACATCAGAACTTAATCCATCTGTACTTACAGGATCAGGATTTAAGTCATCAGAATTTCCAGAATTAGAATTTAAATCTTCATTCTCAAATCTCAGTTGATCATGATCATCGAAATCTTCAAGTCCAGTAATTTTCTTATCATCAAAAGAGACATTGATAGATTCCATGACAACTCTTGTTCTCAAATTGTAGACTCTGAAGTCTTTTATGGAAAGTGGATATCCAATAAAAATTCCTTCATCAGCTTTTAGATCAAATTTTGACAACTGTTCAGGATGAGTCTTAAGAACAAAACACTTGCAACCAAATACATGAAAGTATTTCAGATTTGGCTTCTTCTTCTTCACCATCTCATATGGTGTTTTTTCATTCTTGTTTATAAGTGTAGCATTTTGTGTAAAACAAGCAGTCTGTACAGCTTCAGCCCAAAAATAGGTTGGTAGCTTTGCTTCATCAAGCATTGTTCGTGCAGCTTCAATGAGAGTCCTGTTCTTTCTTTATTCAACTCCATTTTGTTGTGGAGTTCCAGGTGCAGAAAATTCCTGTTTGATTCCAAGATCTTTACAGAACTCTTCCATGATAGAATTCTTGAACTCAGTGTCATTATCACTCCTTATGATTTTAACAGAATCTTTGATCAATTTATCCAGCTGTCTGACATGATCAGTTAGGGTAGATGCAGTTTCAGTCTTCTTGTGCAAGAAGTAGTAGGTGATAAGGCTCAAGAATTGATGACTCAATTTTGCTCTTGAAAGAAGATTTTCTTTGTTTTGCCTTTTGACATGAATCACAAAGGCCATCAGGAGCAAATACTGTTTTTGGCAGTCCTCTCACAAGATCTTTATTTACAAGCTCATTTATATTGTTGAAATTTAAATAAGAGAGTTTCTTGTGCCAATTCCAGCTTTCTTCAATTGATGCTCTACTCAACAGACAGATTGCAGAACCATCAGTACTTGTTGAAAGTCTGGCTTCATAAATGTTACCATGCCTGTATCCTTTCAGAACCACTTTGCCTGTTGAATTACTTATAACTTCACAGTGTTCTTTATAGAAATCCACATGATAACCTCTGTCACAGATGTGACTTATACTCAACAGAATATGTTTAAGTCCTGAGACAAGAGCTACTTTTTCAATGATGACATTCTCAAGATTGATCTTGCCATATCCCAGAGTTTTTCCAATGTTGCCATCTCCATAAGAAACTTCTGAGCCAGTTTTCTCCACAAAATCTGATAGCAGGGATTATTTCCAGTCATATGTCCTGAACATCCACTGTCCAGAACTAGGATGTTCTTCCTGTTGCCCTGCAATCACAAAGACCACTAATGGTTAGTTTTAAGGACCCAGACTTGCTTGGATCCTTTGGCCTTTTTAAGTTTGTTAACATTTACAGCGGATTTAACATCAGAGTTTATGCTAACAATTTTCTTATCAGTATTAACAGTATCAGACTTTGCATCATACTTTACACTAGAAGGAATTAAAGCAACTTTCTTCAAAGAAGGTTTTATCTGATAATAATCATAGCACAAACTATGATATTCCTTACAAGTATAAATGGAATGCCATATACTACCACAATAAAAACAAGGATTTTGTGGCTTAAATCTAACAGACTGACTCTTAACTCCTGACTTAGAAGGTAAGGAGTTTATATTCTTATTCTTCCTGCAAAATGAAGCCAGATGGTTAGAGTTTCCACAGTTATAGCATTTCTTTCTAGGAGCATTAGGAACAGGTATATAATTGTTACTTTTATTCACACCTTCCTTTCCATTCCTATTTTTCCTAGCTACCTTTACCTTGTTTACACTGGTAATCTCTTTCAGCTTATGTTTAAGCTGCTTCTTTGTCATTTAACCTATGTTAACTTCAGTTGGTTTATCATATTCTAATTTGTCAGAAGTTGACTCTGCTATCACTTCTGTCTCAATATCTTTCATCTTTTCAGAATCAGACTTTACAGTTTTAGCTATAAATTTAACAGGATTTACCTTTGGCTTAGTAGTCTATTCAACAATAGTTGGCTTAACTTGTTCAGTTCCTTTTTCACTTTTCTCATCTCCATAACCTAAGCCCTCTTTCCAGTTTCCACTACTTAGTATATCCTGAGTTGCTCTGCCAGAGTTAGTCTAAGTCCTGATAATCTCTCTTTCCTTTTCTAACTCAGTTTTTAGAGATTTATTCATTTTTAGCACTTCATCTCTAACATAGAAAGCATCATCTCTATCCTTCTGAGTTTGATGGAACATAACTAACTCTTTTTCTAAATAATCATTCCTTTTCTTAAAAGCAAGATTTTCAGAAGTTAATCTTTCACATGTTAAAGTTTGATCTCTATAGCTAATAAACATGGTTTTAAGATATAATCTCAACTCAGTAATATCATCAGTATGAAAGGCATAAGTTGTTTGAGGTACCTTTAACTCAGTAGCATCAGAACTGCTATCAGCATTTGCCATAAAGGCATAGTTCTCCTCATCTTTAGAATCTGAGGTGTCTGTCCAGCTTTTCTTCTTTGTGACAAGAGCCTTGCCTTTATCACTCTTTCCTTTCTTGTAGTCAGGAGATATGTGGCCTTTCTCACCACAGTTGTAGCATTTGACATTTGAGTAATCTCCTCTGTCAGACTTTCCTCCTTTGCCTTCAGATTTTTTGAAGCCCTTCTTATCATAACTTGTACCTTTCCTGGAAAACTTCTTCCTCTTCTGAATTTCCTATAGGCTATCTTTGTGATACCCTTCACCATAAGAGCACACAGCTTCATCATCTCTTCATCAACATCTACTTCAGGTAGACTTTCAGTTTCTGAATCATTATCATCAGAACTTGATGATTCTGAATCAAACTTTATGATGAGAGCATTTCCTTTTCCTTTCTTTGAGACAACCACTTTGGGGGATTCCTCCTCAGCATTAAGAGCAACTGTTCTTGACTTTCTCCCATGTCTCTTGCTTCTTTGATCCATCTCAATTTCATAAGTCTTGAGCATTCCATAAATTTTATCAAGAGTAGTTTCATCAAGAGCATAGTTATCTCTTATAATAGTAGCTTTCAAATCCCAACTTTCAGGAAGAGCTAAAAGGAATTTTAGATTTGAATCTTCAATGTCATATTCCTTGTTCGCCAGTGACAGATCATTCAAGAGTTTGACAAACATGTCATATAAGTCAGTTAATGACTCATCACTTTTTGAGTCAAAGTGTTCGTACTCTTGAGTGAGTATAGTCCTCCTGTTTTTATTGATTGCATCAGTTTCCTGACACCTTGTCTCCAAAGCATCCCATATCTCCTTTGCAGTCTTGTAGTGAATTACCCTATTTAACATGACATTATCAATGGCACTATGCAGCAAATGCCTTACATTTGCATCATTGGCAATATATGAGATATCTTCAGCTGTGTATTCACTTTTCTCTTTAGGTACAGTTTTTGATGGCTGATCTACAACTACAACAGAGAGCTTGGTTGGCTTATGTGGTCTTTCATTAATTCTGTCAAGATATTCTGGATCTGTAGCTTCCAGAAACATAGCCATCTTCACTTTTCATATGGGACATTCAGATGTTCTCAGCATGGGAACCCTGATAGTCTCATATCGACTATGGGTTTGAGTCTTTGGAGTTTCTTCAGTTTTAGCGGGCTTGGTTGGATTTTATGCTTCCTCAGACATGATTGTTTTGGATCTTTACTGTATGTGTGTTAACAAATAGGCTTTGATACCACTTTTAGGTCACACAACACTGTAGAAAGGGGTTGAATACAGTGTAGAATACAATCAAATCGATTTAAAGCACAAGTAATAAAAAACAGATGTATTCGATATAACAAACTCTGTTACAATGAAACTGTTCTCTCTCAGTGATGAACAAATATCACGAGAGCTGCTAGGTTATAATATATGATCTTCTCGATTATCGTAACTCTTATAGAGTAAACCTATGTCTATGTTTATATAGACACACAGTTACAAGATAACTTCTGGTTGATATGGAATATAATTCTGTCTCCTAAAATATATCAACTGGATATCTTATATAATTCTTCTAGTCCTCTAACTCTTTTAATGCATATCTTCTTCTTGTATTAGTCTCGATCATCTTTCCTGTAAATCAGCTTCCTTCCTTAACTATTAGTCCTCCAGTACTTAAGTTCTGATATCCATCTTCTGATATTAACTTTTGATAATCTAAGTCCTGATATCCTTAAATCCTGACTTCCAGTAAGTCCTGATTCCAGTAAAAACTGATATTTCCTGTTAGTTAAGATCTGAAAACTAAACATGAAACATATTAGACATGACATCTCAAATATATCCAACATATCATGTAAATGGTAATGCATTTAGAAGGGAACAACCTCTTAATAAAAATGCTTATGCTACTTACCATGCTAATAATAGATATAATATTTATAATGCTCCATCAAGATTTCATGATAGCTCCAGTTATTATCAACCTCAAACTAGGTCTTATGCATCGAGAAATATTTATGTGCCTAATGATAATTATACCATGCCTAGATTTTTTCATGAAAAATCAAATGTTATATATTATGTACTAACCCTAGGATCCGCAAGACAAAAGGGTACCTATAAATTTAACTAATCATGGTTGTAGGTTTTTCTTGCCGCGAAACAAGACATATGGTACCTTGATAGTGGATGTTCAAGACATATGACTGGTAACAAGTCACTCTTGAACAACATTAAAAAGGTTACCACGGGGAGCGTAACATTTGGTGATAGTAGCAAAGGAAACATTTTCTGCATCGGAGATATCGGAAATGAGAAAGTTAAAATTTCCGACGTTAATTGGTCACTGGGATAAAGTATAATCTTCTCTCCATTAGTCAATTATGCGACAATGATTACAAGGTAATTTTCTACACTACTCATTGTTCTACATTAGATAAATTTGGAAAGTTGGTTCTCACTTGCCCCAGAAATAAAATTGTTTATACATGTGACATGAGCAAGCAAGTGAACATGTGCCTAATCACTATAAATGATGATCCATGGCTATGGCATCGAAGATTAGGACATGCCAACATGAATTTGATAAAGAATATATCAGGTAAAGACCATGTCCGAGGTATACCAAAACTAGACTATCATAAAGATCATACTTGTGAAGTTTGCGAAGTTGGTAAACAAATTCGAGCATATCACAAAGCAAAGTTTATGGTATCTACCTCGAGACCTCTCGAGCTACTACATATGGATCTTATCGGTCCGGTTCATATACAAAGTCTTGGAGGTTGTTCATATACGTTGGTAGTTGTGGATGATTATTCACGATTTACATGGACTGAATTTCTCAAAGCCAAAAGTGATGCTTTTGAATCCTTCTCATCTTTATGTAAAAGGATTCAGAATCAACAAAATAAAACCGTAGTCTATATAAGGACTGATCATGGTAAAGAATTTGAGAATTCTAGTTTCACCAACTTTTGTGATGAACATGGCATCACATATAATTTTTCCGCTCCATGCACTCCTCAATCCAACAGAGTAGTTGAACGGAAAAATAGAACACTCCAAGAAATGGCTGGCATAACGCTAAATGAATATCATCGACCTAAATATATTTGGGCCGAGGCTATGTCAACCGCTTTCCATATTCTTAATCGGGTTTTGCTATGACCTATAAAATAAAAGACTCCTTACGAGCTATAATTTGGAAAAACTCCGAAACTAAGCTACTTTCGAGTATTCGGAAGGAAGTGCTTCATATTAAATTCAAAATATTACCTTACAAAGTTTGATCCTAAATCAGACGAAGGTATACTTCTTGGATGAACAATAGTAAAGCTTACCGAGTGTTTAACCTCAAATCGCTTGTGGTGGAAGAATCAATGAATGTCGCTTTTGATGAAAGTAAACCACACTTGATGAATCCACCTTTACAAGGTTGGTAAGTGAGTTAAGTATGCTTAATTACTCTTAATTTATGATGATGTCTAAGCAAATTGAAATGCAGCCAAAGTAATATTTGACGCTTCCTGTTAAAGATGAAATTTTGGCTAAGTCAGAATATACATCTCGACGGATGTTCATTATCCATTGAAAATGAATATCCGTTGAATTTCATTATCCTTGGAGTATCAAACATTATTCTGGGTACTTTCATCCTTATCTGTCGAATTGCTCTCAATCTTAGCCGTTACTTTTAAGCATTATCCGGCGAATTTACTTACGACCTGTATGTATATTTCAACGGATAATATTAGAATTTTGACAGTTTTCCTTATGTTTAAACGACTATTTTGGGCTAATTTGATTGGTTACTTTATTTTACTTTTTAATTTTTGACAGTTTATTTCTGAGAAAGTATAAAAGCTAATTTCATTTCTGTTTTTACTTTTATTTTTCTCAAGCAATTGCTCAAACTCTCTTCTTCTCCAAAAGCAAATACTCCCATTCGACAACTAATTTCAATAACAGCAATGGCACCAGTAGTCAAAATCATGTCCTCAACTGGGTATGTTTATGAAAAGAACAACTTCGTGGCTTTGGTGAACAAGCAAATTCTGGCATCTGAAGACTCTCGCAAAATGATGGACTTCATCCTGAACTGCAAACTGAGTTATGCCATGCTTGAGTCTCCAACCATTTACTGTGAAGTTGTCGAGGAAATTTGGACTACAGCAATGTTCAACTCAAAGGACAAAACCATTACCTTCATTCTTAAAGGTAATGAACATTGTATTAACTGTGATATAATTGAAAAATGCTTTAAACTGCCTGAGAATAATACACTTGCTCCACACACAGACACTGATGTGAGTAACATGCTAATTTCTACGGGTTATGCTCTAACTGCCACTAAGTTAAGTGATGTTAGGAGAATGGGTCTTAAAAAAGAATGGAGCTTTTTGTGTGATTCTTTTGTCAAGGTGTTCTCTGGCAAAGTCAGTAATTTTGATGATGTTACTTACTCATTTGTTAACATGCTTTATTTGTTTCTTAGTGATAAGTATTTCAATTTCAGCACATCATTTATGTATGAGTTAGGGAGTAAACTAGGAGATATTAAGAAGAGGTCCAAAAACATATATTATGCTAGATTATTTATGTTAATAGTTAATTTTGTGTTTGAGGATCTCTGAATTTTGAACCCAACAAACAAGTTCGATTGTTGGGTCCAAGAGAGAAGAATTATTGCTGACCTAAATAGGGAAAATCACCACAAGCCCTTGTTTACCAGTCAATTATGGAACAACTTCAGGTAAGTGAGGTAAATATTTTTGTCCCTACTACTTCTCAACCACCAGTTTCTTTGCAATCAACTGTGGTTATGGCACCTATGACAGTGACCAAATAGGTGCCTACCCAAGCTACAAAACCAAGAATTTCAAAATCCAAGTCAAAGAAAGCCCCCTCTAGTTTCTCTCAAAAGAAGCTAGTTGTAACATCCACTAAAAACCAAGAGGGGAGTGTGTAGGGAAGTAAGTCTGGTGAGGGACATGGTGAACATAAAAGAAGCCCTAAGAATAAGGAGGGAGAGGTGTGTGTAACCCAACCTAGCCACACTGCAGTTTCCCAACAAACTGTAGTGCTTAATAAGGACTCAAGCTCATTACTAGTTTCATCCTCCCAAAAGGATTTTACTATTAAAACAAGCTCTCAACCAAGAGCACAAAATAAGAGGGTTAGGGACACAATCTCACCCCAAACTTATTCTAGAAAGAAGGAATCTAAAATACTTGGGGATACACAGGGTGCACACACTGTGCAAACTGCAGTCAAAGACTCAGTTACATCACCTTCTCAAAGTCAGGTAAAATGTGGCTCCTGTGGAGTCACAACCAAAATCTTTAATTATAGAAGCACCTCACACACAAAACTCACCCACAAATTCTTTGGATGTGTATATGATTCACACATCAATTCCCGATTCTTCATCTTTGATATTCATGGAGAAGCCAAAATCTACTGCAAGTGAGCATCATCTTTTAGATGATTTGTTGGCTCACTTGCCATTTGTTTCTGATTCTACTGAGAAATCTGTGCAAAATCTCAAATCAACCACCACATATTCTACAGTAGTTTCTAATCCAAACTCTGTCATTTCTACTATCTCGACGGATATTGTTCATCCGTTGACTAGTGATTGTATCTCGACGAATGTGCTTAAAAGCAATCATTCATTGACACTTTCAACTACTGCTTCGACGGATGTTTCTCATCCGTTGACTATCACTGCACCACTTGAAATCTCAACTTTTGTCACAAGTGCAGATGATATAGTAGTTGCATAATCACTTCTAGGATTGAGGGAAGGAATGAACATAGTAAGAGGCTGAGTTGCTCTCAAGTAAAAGGAGAGTAAGAGAGTGAAAATCTGCAAGCTATTTCTTCCATCTTGACAAAAGTGAGTGAGTGGAGTCCCACTTGAGTAGGTGAAGGTGAGGGTGTGAGGGTGGGAAGCCAAGGGGAGCCCTTGACGCAAGAAAATAGAGAAAATGATAGAAAAGAAGGTACTGAAGAATGGGAAGAGCCAATTGTTAGTGAGTTAAGGGATGTCAATGAGGCTGAAAAGAAACATCTATTTCAGTAAGATTATCAAGCTGTCTTATAATTTGTTTCTTATAAAGCTGAGGCATTTACTCACCCTATTCCAGTTTATCAAGTCTTGGCTGAATATGACAATGAGGCTGCTGAGAGAATTCTCAACTTGGTGCACACAACTGCTTCAATGCAAAGGGCCAAGAATGAAATCACTGCCATACCCTCCACAGCTGGTGATGATTTTGATTATCCAACTGGTGGTTCTGAGGATATGTTTGGGGATGAAGATGAAGATGAAGGAGATTTCATGCACATAGGGGGGGAAGTAGGCCCTAACTCAAGTACAAACACTCCATTTTAGATGTTTAGCAAAGAATATGATCTGCATCATTTCAAATATACTCTCTTCAATCTAATTCATCAGACTCAGACTGATATCCAAGCCACTACAGACTGCTATCTAAGGACTCTTGAAACCTCTATTACTCAAATCCACCTCCATCCAGCTCAACAAACACTACTTTTTTAAAAATTGGTGGCTGCACAAACCTCAACCTCTACTCAACTTGATGGTAACAAAAAGGGGGGAAAGACTCTATCATTTCAGTTAGCAAGGGAGAGTCAGCTAGTGATGGGGAGAAAGTGCACAACATACAAGTCAACAAGGTGATTGTTCCAACAATTACTCTCTCTAAGCCACCAACCCTTGATAACATTGATTTAGTCAATATAGCAACAACTAAATTGGAGCTGAATGAAAAATGGAAGAAGCTTGATGAAAATATCAAGAAGAAGTTTGGTCCAGTTGAGAAGCAAGACAAAGTCTACTCTCATTTCTCTCAATTGAGACCAATTTCAGAAAATGACATGAGCTTAGGGAACCTGGAAAGAGGTCAATCCTCATCTATTAAATCTCCAAAGGCCAATGTGATTTTTAAACCCAAGAGAAATTATCCAAAGTATTCAGACAAAAAACCATTGGACCTAATGTATGAAACCCCTATGCCAGAGGAGGAGAAGCTGCTCGGAAGGTATATTGCTTTCTTCAAAGATCCTAGAGACTCAGTCCTAAAGAAGAGAATAGCCAAAATCTACATTTATGGGAAAATGATCTGTGTGGTGGCTGGACATCCACAGTTTGCAGATGCTAAGAAAGAAGAAAAGGTGAGGCTCAAAGGACAACAAAGGCACGTTGCTTTAGATGCCAAGAACCTAGCCAAGAAGCCTGCAACCACAGAAGCTGCTTTGCCTACTGTGATAACTGAGAATCTGATTGAAGGAAAGCAAGAAAAGCCAAAGCAGACAGAAATTTAGATACAAGCTCAAACCCAAGAGGATATTTGATGAAGATAAGGAAGAATACATGCCAACCCAATCTACTACTTCAAGTCTGACAGTTATCCTCACAGTGGAACAAGTTGAATTCAAGGTCTATCCTAACAAGAATTTTCATGGTGAAACCATAATTCCCAAGGATGAACCTATAGATTGGGAAAGTATACCTCTTCCAGATCTAAACATTCCACTCCAAGTGAAGCCAAGAAAGATAAAGAAGAGAGCAATCAAGAAGGTCAAGCCTGTCAGACTTCAATCCAAATCACTGACCAATGTTGAGTGGAATTTATGACACTTTATTATGCTCTAATAAGCTTTGGATTGATGCATTTGTACTCAAGTTTGTAAGTGTTTTAACGTATTTTCTAGTGTTTTTGCATTTCAGGTATTAATCTGTGAATCAGGTGAATTAGCATTGTTTTGGTGCTAATATGGTGTCTAGGTGGTGTTGGAATAAAAGCTCGTTGAAGCTGGCTCGAAGATGTAAGATAAAGAAAAAAAAAGAAGTTATTTCTGGCAGAAGCCCCACGCGACCGCGCAGAACAAGCGCGCGGCCGCGACGAATGTTGGATATATTTGAGATGTCATGTCTAATATGTTTCATGTTTAGTTTTAAGATCTTAACTAACATGACCTATCAGTTCTTACTGAAATCAGGACTTACTGGAAGTCAGGACTTAAGGATATCAGGACTTAGATTATCAGAAGATAATATCAGAAGATGGATATCAGAACTTAAGTACTGGAGGACTAACTGTTAAGGAAGGAAACTGATTTATAGGAAAGAAGATCGAAACTAATACGGAATAAGATATGCATGGAAAGAGTTTGAGGACTAGAAGAATTATATAAGATATCTGGTTGATATATTTTAAGAGACAAAATTATATTCCATATCAACTAGAAGTTATCTTGTAACTGTGTGTCTATATAAACATAGACATAGGTTTACTCTATAAGAGTTACGATCATCGAGAAGATCATACATTGTAACCTAGCAGCTCTCGTGATATTTGTTCATCACTGAGAGAGAACAGTTCCATTGTAACAGAGTTTGTTATATCGAATACATCTGTTTTCTCTTACTTGTGCTTTAAATCGATTTGATTATATTTTACACTGTATTCAACCCCCTTCTACAGTGTTGTGTGACCTAAAAAGTGGTATCAGAGCCTATCTGTTAACACACATACAGTAAAGATCCAAAATAATCATGTCTGAGGAAGCAGAAAATCCAACCAAGCTCGCTAAAACTGAAGAAACTCCAAAGACTCAAACCCATACTCGATATGAGACTATCAGGGTTCCCATGCTGAGACCGTCTGAATATCCCATATGGAAAGTGAAGATGGCTATATTTCTGGAAGTTACAGATCCAGAATATCTTGACAGAATTAATGAAGGACCACATAAGCCAACCAAGCTCTCTGTTGTAGTTGCAGATCAGCCAGCACAAACCGTACCAAAGGAGAAAAGTGAATACACAGCTGAAGATATCTCATCTATTGCCAAGGATGCAAAGGTAAGGCATTTGCTGCATAGTGCCATTGATAATGTCATGTCAAATAGGGTAATTCACTACAAGACTGCAAAGGAGATATGGGATGCTTTGGAGATAAGGTGTTAGGGAACTGATGCAATCAAGAAAAACAGGAGGGCTATACTCACTCAAGAGTATGAATACTTTGACTCAAAAAGTGATGAGTCATTAACTGACTTATATGACAGGTTTGTCAAACTCTTGAATGATCTGTCACTGGTGGACAAGGAATATGACATTGAAGATTCAAATCTAAAATTCCTTTTAGCTTTTCCTGAAAGTTGGGATTTGAAAGCTACTATTATAAGAGATAACTATGCTCTTGATGAAACTACTCTTGATGAAATTTATGGAATGCTCAAGACTTATGAACTTGAGATGGATCAAAGAAGCAAGAGACATGGGAGAAAGTCAAGAACAGTTGCTCTTAATGCTGAGGAGGAATCCCCCAAAGTGGCTGTCTCAAAGAAAGGAAAAGGAAAGGCTCTCATCATAAAGTCTGATTCAGAATCATCAAGTTCTGATGATGATGATTCAGAAACTGAAAGTCTACCTGAAGTAGATGCTGATGAAGAGATAATGAAGCTGTGTGCTCTTATGGTGAAGGGTATCACAAAGATAGCCTGCATGAAATTCAGAAGAGGAAAGAAGTTTTCCAGGAAAGGTAGAAGTTCTAATAAAAAGGGCTTCAGAAAATCTGAAGGCAAAGGAGGAAAGTCTGATAGTGGAGATTACTCAAATGTCAAATGCTACAACTGTGGTGAGAAAGGCCACACATCTCCTGAATGCAAGAAAGGAAAGAGTGACAAAGGCAAGGCACTTGTCACAAAGAAGAAAAGTTGGACAGACAACTCAGACTCTGAAGATGAGGAGAACTATGCCTTGATGGCAAATGCTGATAGTAGTTCTGATGCTGCTGAGTTAAAGGTACCTCAAATAACTTATTCCTTTCATATTGATGATATTACTAGGTTGAGATTATATCTTAAAACCATGTTTATTAACTATAGAGATCAAATTTTAACATGTGAAAGATTAACTTCTGAAAATCTTGCTTTTAAAAATATGAATGATTATTTAGAAAAAAGTTAATTATGTTCCATCAAACTCAGAAGGATAGAGATGATGCTTTCTATGTGAGAGATGAAGTGTTAAAAATGAATAAATCTCTAAAAACTGAGTTAGAAAAGGAAAGAGAGATTATCAGGACTTGGACTAACTCTGGCAGAACAACTCAGAATATACTAAGTAGTGAGAATTGGAAAGAGGGCTTAGGTTATGGAGATGAAAAAAGTGAAAAAGGAACTGAACAAGTTAAGCCAATTATTGTTAAACAGACTACTAAGACAAAGGTAAATCCTGTTAAATTTGTAACTGAAACTGTAAAGTCTGATTCTGAAAAGATGAAAGATGTTGAGACAGAAGTGATAGAGTTAACTTCTGACAAATTAGAACAGGATAAACCAACTGAAGTTAACATAGGCTTAATGACAAAGAAGCAGCTTAAACATAAGCTGAAAGAGATTACCAGTGTAAACAAGGTAAAGAAAGCTAGGAAAAATAGAAATGGAAAGGAAGGTGTGAATAAAAGCAATAATTATATGCCTGTTCCTAATGCTCCTAGAAAAAAATGCTATAACTGTGGAAAAATTAACCATCTGGCTTCTTTTTGCAGGAAGAATAAGAATATAAACTCCTTACCTTCTAAGTCAGGAGTTAAGAGTCATTCTGTTAGGTTTAAGCCACAAAATCCTTGTTTTCATTGTGGTAGTTTGTGGCATTCCATTTATACTTGTAAGGAATATCATAGTTTATACTATGATTATTATCAGATAAACCTTCTTTGAAGAAAGTTACTTTAATTCCTTCTAGTGTAAAGTATGATGCAAAGTCTGATACTGTTAATACTGATAAGAAAATTGTTAGAATAAACTCTGATGTTAAATCCGCTGTAAATGTTAACAAACTTAAAAAGGCCAAAGGATCCAAGCAAGTCTGAGTCCTTAAAACTAACCTTTAGTGGTCTTTGTGATTGCAGGGCAACAGGAAGAACATCTTAGTTCTAGACAGTGGATGTTCAGGACATATGACTGGAAATAAAGCCCTGATGTCAGACTTTGTGGAGAAAGCTGGCCCATAAGTTTCTTATGGAGAGGGCAACATTGGGAAAACTCTGGGATATGGCAAGATCAATCTTGGGAATGTCATCATTGAATCAGTAGCTCTAGTCTCAGGACTTAAACACAATCTGTTGAGTATAAGTCAAATTTGTGACAGAGGTTATCATGTGGATTTCTTTGATGAACACTGTGAAGTTATAAGTAATTCAACAAGCAAAGTGGTTCTGAAAGGATACAGGCATGGTAACATTTATGAAGCCAGACTTTCAACAAGTACTGATGGTTCTGCAATCTGTCTGTTGAGTAGAGCATCAACTGAAGAAAGCTGGAATTGGTAAAAGAAACTCTCTCATTTAAATTTCAACAATATAAATGAGCTTGTAAAGAAAGATCTTGTGAGAGGACTGCCAAAAACAGTATTTGCTCCTGATGGCCTTTGTGATTCATGTCAGAAGGCAAAATAAAGAAAATCTTCTTTTAAGAGCAAAACTGAGTCATCAATTCTTGAGCCTTATCACCTACTGCATGTTGATCTATTTGGTCCAGTCAATGTCATGTCTATTGCAAAGAAGAAATCTGTTATGGTTATAGTGGATGAGTTCACAAGGTACACATGGGTGTACTTCTTACACAAGAAGACTGAAACTACATCTACCCTAACTGATCATGTTAGACAGCTGGATAAATTGATCAAAGATTCTGTTAAAATCATAAAGAGTGATAATGGCACTGAGTTCAAGAATTCAATCATGGAAGAGTTCTGCAAAGATCATGGAATCAAACATGAATTTTCTGCACCTGGAACTCCACAGCAAAATGGAGTTGTAGAAAGAAAGAACATGACTCTCGTTGAAGCGGCACGAACAATGCTTGATGAAGCAAAACTACCAACCTATTTTTGGGCTAAAGTCGTGAAGACTGCTTGTTTTACACAAAATACAACACTCATAAACAAGCATGGAAAAATACCATATGAAATGGTGAAGAAGAAGAAGCCAAATCTGAAATACTTTCCTGTATTTGGTTGCAAGTGTTTTTTTCTTAAGACTCATCCTGAACAGCTTTCCAAATTTGATCTAAAAGCTGATGATGGAATTTTTGTTGGATATCCACTTTCCACAAAAGCCTTCAGAGTCTACAATTTAAGAACAAGAGTTGTCATGGAATCTATCAATGTCTCTTTTGATGATAAGAATATTACAGGACTTGAAGATTTCGATGATCATGGTCAGCTGAGATTTGAGAATGAAGATTTAAATTCTGATTCTGAAAATTATGGTCCTGTAAGTTCTGATGGATTAAGTTCTGATGTTATTGAAACTGTGGTAACAACTCCAAGGGAAAATGCACCTGTCCAGGGGGAGCAATCTGAAGATCCTACCACATCTCAAGACTCTAGAGAAGCATCAAAACCTGTCACTGCCTCTTCAAGTTCTGATTCATCAATCTCTGATGAGCCAAATTCTGATAATTTTGGAAGCTCTGATTCTTCAACTCCTGAAAAATCAAATTCATATTCTGAAGTCTCAGAGAGCATAACTACAACGGGAGCATCAGAAAACGCTGATGGAGACATCATGGATCATGGGGGAGGATCTGGTTCTAGAGATCAACTTTCATCTGCAAGGAAGTGAACTAAAGCACATACACCTGATTTAATCATTGGAGATCCTGAAGCAGGTGTCAGAACTAGAACTGCAACTTAAAATGAATGTCTCTATCATTCTTTTCTATCTCAGACTGAACCTAAAAAAGTGGAAGAAGCTCTTCAAGATGCTGATTGGGTGCAAGCAATGCAGGAAGAGTTAAATGAATTTGAAAGAAATAAAGTCTGGACCCTAGTGCCAAGATCAAAGAACATATCAGTTGTTGGTACAAAATGGGTGTTCAGAAACAAAACTGACAGTGATGGCATAATAACAAGGAATAAAGCAAGACTGGTTGCTAAAGGTTACTCTCAGCAGGAGGGTATTGATTATGATGAAACATTTGCACTGGTCGCTAGATTAGAAGCCATAAGGATCTTTTTGGCTTATGCTGCTCACAAGAAGTTTAAAGTCTTTCAAATTGATGTGAAAAGTGCTTTTTTCAATGAAGAATTGGAAGAAGAGGTATATGTTGAACAACCTCCAGGCTTTGTAGATCCTAAATTTCCCAATCATGTCTACAGGCTTGACAAAGCACTTTATGGCCTTAAGCAAGCTCCAAGAGCATGGTATGAGACTTTAGCTCAATTTCTTCTGGAAAGTGGATTTCACAGAGGCACAATTGACAAGACTTTATTCTACCTCAACCATGGAAATGACTTACTTTTGGTATAGATATATGTTGATGATATCATATTTGGTTCTACTAATTCCAAACTGTGTGAGTAGTTTGCAAAGCTAATGCAGTCAAGATATCAAATGAGTATGATGGGAGAACTCAGCTATTTTCTGGGCCTTCAAGTCAAGCAAACTGAAGAAGGCACTTTTATCTGTCAATCCAAGTATACCAAAAATTTACTGAAGAAATTTGGAATGCAAGATTGTTCAACTACATCCACTCTCATGGCCACTACAACCAAGTTAGATAAGGATACTGGTAAATCAGTAGATATTACTAACTACAGAGGTATGATTGGCTCATTACTCTATCTAACTACAAGTAGACCTGATATCATGTATGCTACCTGTCTTTGTGCAAGATTTCAGGCTGATCCAAAAGAACCTCACTTATTAGCTGTGAAAAGAATTTTCAAGTACCTTAAGGGTACAGCTGATCTAGGATTGTGATATCCTAGGGAATCAGATTTTAAGCTAATTGGTTACTCAGATGCAGATTTTGCAGGATGCAAAATAGACGGAAAAAGCACTAGTGGAAGCTGCTAATTCCTTGGAGGCAGATTGGTTTCTTGGTTTAGCAAGAAATAAAAGTCAATTTCCACATCAATTGCAGAAGCAGAATATATTGCTGCAGGAAGCTATTGTACACAGATTCTTTGGATGAAGAATCAGTTACTGGATTATGGGTTAGAATTTTCTAAAATCCCTATTTACTGTGATAATCAAAGTGTTATTGCTATGACATGTAATCCAGTTCAACACTCAATGGCAAAGCACATCAGCATTAGTTACCATTTTATAAGGGAACATGTGGATGAAGGTACAGTGAAATTGCATTTTGTTCCAACAGATCAACAGCTAGCAGATATCTTCACAAAACCACTATGTGAAGCTACTTTTATAAGATTGGTAAATGAACTTGGAATGGTTTCAGGTTCTTTCTCTAAATCTGCTTAGTTTTTGTTCTCATGCATCAGACTTTATGATCAGTGTTTACAGATTGTATTATCTATATATAATCTGTGCTTAATTTTGAAAATCATTAAATACTGATTGTTATCTGATGTGGATTTATATACTCTGATAAGTGTTTTGAATGTTCCGTGACTATTCATTTTAATGAGGATAGCTGTGCTAGATGCTGACCTAGTAGTCTTTAACATACTAGAAATTCCATGTTTGAATTAGTTATTTATGTGGAAACTCATTAACACAAGCAGATTCTGATATTGAGCTTAGTCAAGTTTACTTTGTGTATCTTATTACTAAGTCACAAACTAGATTCTTGTTTTTTATCTGTCAAATTCTGATGTCAGTAAATCTTAAGAATGAACTAAGTGCTGATAAGCCTCACTTATCAAAAGAAAAGAAAAGAAAAGAATAAAAGTCAGGTACTCCTTTGAGATCTAGAGTAATAATATGGAAGGGAAGACCCAAGTGCATTGCTGGTATTAAGTAATATGCATTAGAAAAGCAAAATTTTCTTGGTGACTTTTCACACTCTATGATTACTGGAGAAATACTCTGATAACAACATAAATTCTGATAAGCAGTCGTGACTCACTTACACTGAGAAGCCACTGTAAAAAGAAATTTCAAAAGATGCATAAAATGAGCATAAATAGTTAAGGTGTACTCTTGCATAAATTTGTTCTATAGTAGACATCATGACTGATGACAGATTTTAAGCATTTTTCTTAGTTATGCCTTATTTCTAAGATGTACTGAAGTTGATCAGACTTTAATCTTTATCTGATATTTTGCTGAATGCACACACTTCCACTCCATATGAATAATAAAAATTACTATGGTGATGAAGTTGTTTTTGACAAACAGTTAAGTGTCATTTGCATAAATTATGAGGACAAGTTCTGATGGAAGTTCTGATGATTAAACTCTGAAGAAAACAAGTCAGTATTTGTATGAGGAATCACAAAAAAAGATATTCACTATTTGAGTACAGAAGCCATGTTCTGATGACTGTTAAAATCTGATATAAGTTAAGTTTTGATATTAAATCCTGATGGAAATTTTGATGCTTACGTGGCATTTTTCTTTACCTGACTTATTTGTGGTAAAATATGAAACAGTCATATTTAAATCAGAATATATTTGGGTGAGATAAAAATAGTCATAATCATTATGGGTTAGTGGTTAACGTGTATGTCTTGAAAAACTGGATGTGCACAGTAATTGTTAATTCTTTCTCGTGCCCATTAACTCTTGCTTTAGATCTTTTACTGACTGTTATTATTACACATCAGTCTAGGGAGTCGAGGGATCATTATTTTTACTTGTAATTATTAAACACTTCTCGCGTCCCTTGGTATTCAATTACCTATTTAGATGACTGATCATTCATCAGTAAAATCACATATTTTCATTTCATCATTTTTTCTAACTTTATCCTGTAATGAATGTTTTGATTTAATGGTCAATAATAAATCTTGATGATTTAAGGAAACAATTGAAGCACGAGTTCAAGCATCTGAACCTGTGATAGTTGAAGCTGAGGATGTTACTTCTCAGAAAAAAACAGCAGCTCAAAGTTCTGATACTTTGAAAAGGAAATTTATAAATTCTGATGCTGCTGAAGCAACTCCTTCATTGGCAAGGAGATTGAAGAAAATGAAGGCAAAAAGGTATTTGGCTAAGGCTATATCAGAAGATACTGAAAAAGCTGAGGAAGGGGATCAGGAATCTCTGATCTCACAAGAACCAATTATCATTGAAGCCCTTCCAGCTCAAGCCAAAGACACTGCTAATGACACAGTTCTTACCCCTCCTGTCTCTCCTATTAAAGCTATAGATGAAGCTAAAGAACAAACTGATAATTCTGAAATAGATATTCATAATTTGAATATACCTAAAGTTCTTTATCTGGAAGCTCCATCTACATCAAAGACACCAGCTCTGGAGATAAATTCTGCTTATCAGAATTTAGATGATGTTATTCCTGAATCTCCAGTTGCTTCACACACCGTTGAGCTCTCAGAATAGAATGAGTCTTCCTTAAGTTCTGATGATAGTGTTTCTGTTGAGACTCCAGTACTTTTTCTGGGCAAGGAAGAATTGGTGAAGAAATTTGTTAAAAAGGAAGCACCTATTCCTTGGGAGGATACTCACAGAGGTGTTGAGTGGACCAAGAAGTGGAATGAATCAGATTTTATTCCATGTTCAAAAATTCTGACAGAGCATATTGCAAAAGCTGACGAGTTGCTCACAAATGTTGATTTCAAGACACAACTCAAGATCACAGCTCTGTCTACAAAACATCTTCAAGGTCTACATACTGATACTCATAAAAAGGTTGATACACTCAGAGAACAAGCTGATAAGCTCGATCAGGTGCTCAAGCTTGACAAAAACAGGTATATCAGACCTATTTCTGAAAAAGTTGCAGCCATTGAGAAAATTCAAGAGATGCCAAAAAGGAGGAGAAGGTAGTTAAGTCCAAATGCTCACCTACTCAAGAACTGAAGAAAAAGGATGATAAAGGTGATGACCAGGGAAACTCTGAAAAGAGCAGAGGTCAAAGAAAAGTTCAAGGAAAATCTTCTATTCAGAACAAGTCAAGTTCTGATGCTGTGAATGCTCAAAGACTGAAGTCAAGTGGTGATAAGCAAAGTCTGATGTCAAGTTCTGATATTCTGATTCAGTCAGGATCTGAAGACTCTCAGAAGTTTTTGCAAACTCTGAAGTTAAAGGGGAAGCAGACTACTGTTTATTACAAAGATCCTAAAATCCAGACACTTGATGAGGAGATAGCAAGAAGATTATTTCTGAAACACAATCCAGGAATGGATTTAGAAACATTTAAGGAGGAAGAAGCTAGATTTGCTGCTGAGAAGATAAATCCTAAGTCTGAAGCTTTTGATGCAAAGAAACCTACAAGGCCAAAGGAAAGGGCATTGTGATCAAGGAAAAGTCAAGTTCTGAAACTTCAAAGTTCAAGACTAGATCACAGACTGAGAGTAATCCCAAAGACAAAGGGAAAGAAAAAATTAATGAACCAACCAAGTCACTGGACTTGAAAACTTCTCAAGATCTGATGAAACCAGTGTGTAAAATGGTTCAAGTATCTGATGATAATCTTGTTGAAGATAAAACTGTTCAAATTCTAAAAAGAAGAAAGATAAGTGAAGATTCTAAAACAACCTCTGACACTGCTCAAGTTGTTATTCAGAATAAAGGACATGAAGGCACAGAAGAAACAACAAATTTTGATCAAGCTATCAAGACATCAATTGCTGACAATGCTCAAGTTGATTTGAATAAATTGACAATTACTGATAAGAAGAAGCTGTTATGGAAGAAAGCTACTCCAGTTGAACCAAAATCCAATCTCATGATTAATCAACTTGCTACATTTGGGTTGAAAGCCAAGCAACCTAGAGATAGAGCTGGATTAGGTTCTGACGAAGAGAAGATTCAAACAGGAGTAGAGGTTACTCTAGGAGATCCTTTCATAGTGACAGATAAACCATATGAACAAATCAAACAAAGGCACCTTGACAAGGTGTTGTCTGCTCAAGTTGTGATAGATGCTCATGATAAGGAGAATCTAAAAGAGAAATTGATCTTATTTCTCAATGATGGAAGGACTTATAGATTAGCTGATACTGATGTATTAAAAAAGTCTATCAGAGAACTTCAACATATTCATTATCTTCTGGAAGTAAAATCTGATGTTACAAGAAGATGGTCAGAATATATTTTGAAGGCTATAAGAGATTTATTCAGAATCTCTGGTACAAAGACTTCTCATTACAGTCCAATGATTACTGAAGGTGATGGTAGAGAAATTCCTATGCTGAAGAATTCTGCTAAGGTAGAAGTTATTCTGAAAGGAAGATGCTTATGTTATAATGAAAACTCTATACATCCTAAGATTATCAGACTTGGTGATGGACTTGAAAGAACATCCATTCAAACTCTCAGAACAACCATTTATCAAATTGGTGATAGTAATGAAGAAGAACTGATGTAGGTCAAAGCACAGTTAGCTGAAGTTCTGAAGAAAGCTGAAGATAATCTGATAAATGATTTTGTTAAGAATCATTATGGATTCAGATTAATTCAGTGACGTTGGTAAAGCTGGATGTTTTGTAAGTTGTAATTAATAATCTTATTAAACTCTTATTGCATTTGAACTAAAATGTTTTTGACATCATCAAATCTATTAACTTGTACATTCTTGCATAATTACAAGTTGGGGGAGATTGTTGGATATATTTGAGATGTCATGTCTAATATATTTCATGTATAGTTTTCAGATCTTAACTAACAGGAAATATCAGTTCTTACTGAAATCAGGATTTACTGGAAGTCAGGACTTAAGGATATCAGGACTTAGATTATCACAAGATAATATCAGAAGATGGATATCAGAACTTAAGTACTGGAGGACTAACAGTTAAGGAAGGAAGCTGAGTTACAGGAAAGAAGATCGAAACTAATACGAAATAAGATATGCATGGAAAGAGTTCGAGGACTAGAAGAAATATATAAGATATCTGGTTGATATATTTTAGGAGACGGAATTATATTTCATATCAAATAGAAGTTATCTTGTAACTGTGTGTCTATATAAACACAGACATAGGTTTACTCTATAAGAGTTACGATCATCGAGAAGATCATACATTGTAACCTAGCAGCTCTTGTGATATTTGTTCATTACTGAGAGAAAATAGTTCCATTATAACAGAGTTTGTTATATCGAATACATCTATTTTTTGTTACTTGTGCTTTAAATCGATTTGATTGTATTTTACACTGTATTCAACCCCCTTCTACAATGTTATGTGACCTAACACCGAAGTACAGAAATCTAGCGCGCCCGCGCTGATGAAGCGCGTGGTCGCGCCTTGTCGGGATAATAAAATCCTGATTCTATTATAATTCTATTTTCTAGACTCCTGGGTTGATTGGACTGCTATATATTGATAACTCAAGATCATTTTTTAATAAGGAGACTTACCAGAGCACGAGGAGAAGACGACAAGAGACCTACATCACAATTCAACAAAGGCGAAGACGATCTAGTTTATTCTTGTGAATCTTTATTTTGAGTTGTAATCTTGGATGCTCGTTTCTTGTTTTGTTGAACCTATACTCTTGTTTGTACTTGGTTTTAATTATTCGTTATAAAGACTATGTTTTATATACCATGCTTTCATCGGAACCCACGTTGATGATGAGTCCGATTATGGGCTAATCGTTATCGTGGGGTTTTAACGGATTTATTTAGTTAAATTGTTTGATGCCTTAGTATGTGGTGATTGTATGATATCCTAGTGTTGGTAGTGCGTATTCGTCTTATGAGCGTCGCGAACTTATAAGATAGTGTGTTAATTCTTAATGAAGCGAAAGTGAATTTAAGGATTTAGAACTTGCCATGCTATCATAGGTTCATGTATTTGTTATGCATGATTCATAGGTAATTTTAACCATCTTACTTGCCATGTGTAATCAAGATAGATAACTTGTGCTTAAACCGTTATGTTGTCAAATTCTATAGACATATAGGGTCTCAATATAATTGGTGTCTACTCAGCTTCTATCTCTTTTGTGGATGTCTGGTAGTATGGTACTCGTGCAACAAAAGTTGGCATTTATCAGATTCGTGTTATCTGATTAGTGTCATCACCATTGCATGCTAAGGTTAAGAATAATAAAGCTATTGAATGAAGTATTTAATGAAGTTAGAATCTCATGTTTGTCATACTTATTAATTCAATCAATCTTATTCCCGTAGTTGTAATTATTAGTTTAATTCTTAGTTATAAACAACCTCAATTAGTTATCGTCTTAGCATTGAATAATAACCATACATTGTTGCTTAAGTGTGTGAGTTAATTAGTTAACCAATACAGTCTCTGTAGGAATGAACTAGAAAAGATTCTATACTACTTGTGAACTCGTATACTTGCGTGTATTATTAGCGCATATTTAGCGACTAACAAGTTTTTGGCCCCGCTGCCGGGGACTGTAGTGTTAATTGATAGTTTATGTGCTTTTCATCAGTGGTCGTTAAAGTTCATTGACTCGGACATTGTTACTTATCTGTTTCCTTATCTTATTTCAGGTCCTCTAGCGAGGGTGTATGCATACGCGTTCATGTACTCTTAAGAGAACACTGGATAAAGCCGAGGAAGAAGTTGTGGTAGTTCGTAAGGAAGTTTTTGAGGAAGAAAAGAAGGTAGAAGAAGAAGATAAAGTCGAAGAACCAGTTGTAGTAGCGATGGGAGATCAATCAGAAAATCTGAAGGCTTTGATGGACTATTCTCAGCCTAAGATTAATGATATTCAGTCAAGCATCATCAGACCTACCATCAGGGCTAACACTTTTGAGATCATGTCAAGCATGATTCAGATGATATATAACTAGTTCAGTTTGGGGGTTCTCCTACTGAAGACCCCAACATGCACATTAGGGATTTCATCGAGATCTGCGATACTTTCAAATTCAATGATGTGACTGAAGATGCTATCAAGCTACGACTTTTCCCATTTTCTCTAAGGGACAAGGCTAAGTGCTAGTTACACTCTCTACCAGCAGGATCTATCACCACTTGGGAGGATCTCGCGTAAAAGTTTCTCACTAAATTCTTCCCCATGGCGAAGACTGCTGCAATCAGGAATGCTCTTACCCAGTTTGCTCAGCAAATAGGGGAATCTATATTTAAAGCTTGGAATCGATATAAGGAGATGCTAAGGAAGTGCCCACACCATGGCATGCCTGATTGGATGATTATTAATTGCTTCTACAATGGATTGGGTGCTACTTCTAGACCCATGCTTGATGTAGCATCAGGAAGAGCCTTGTGGGCTAAGAGCTACGATGAAGCTTATGAACTTATTGAATTGATGGCTGCTAATAAGTACCAGAATCCTTCCCAGAGACTGACTCAGGGGAAAGTCGCGGAAATTCTGGAGTTGGACGCAGCTACTGTTATCACTGCCAACTTAAGGCTTTGATGATGAAGGTGGACACTTTGGCTACTTATGGAGTAAATTAAATCGCTAGTGTCTGTGAGCTTTGTGCTGGTGCCCATGAGACTGATCAGTGCGCAATTTCTAGTGAATCAGCTCAGTTCGTGAGTAACTTCCAGCGATCGCAGCAACCAGTGCCAGCCACCTATCATCCCAATAACCGCAATCATCCTAATTTCAGTTAGAGCAATGCTCAGAATACGGTTCAACAGCCTTATTAGCAGTACCCAGCTCAATAGTACAACCCCCCGGGTTATCAGCAACCAAATTATGCACCTAGACAGCAACTCCAGCTGCAACAAGCCAAATTAAAAATCTGAATTAAAGGACTTGAAACTTATGTGCAAGAGTCAAGATATTTCTATCAAGACCTTGGAAAATCAAATTGGGCAAATTGCCAATGCCTTGCTAAATCGTCAGCCTAGTACATTACCTAGTGACACTAAAGTTCCAGGAAAGAGGGAAGCTAAGGAGCAGGTAAAGGCAATCACTTTAAGGTCTGGAAAGTTTGCGAATCCTGAACAAACTCAAGAGTTGACTGAAGAAGTTAGGGCTGAGAACGAAGTAATGCAGCAGGACGAAGAAGTGGGACCAAGAAAGACTACTGTTGAGCACACTCCGCCTGAGGGTAATACAGGGGAGAAACATATATATCCTCCACCGCCTTTTCCCAAGCGGCTACAGAAGAAAAAGCTGGACAAGCAATTTGAGAAGTTTCTGGAGGTGTTCAAGAAACTTCATATCAACATACCTTTCGCCGAGGCTCTTGAGTAGATGCCTAGTTATGCAAAGTTTATAAAAGGTATTCTCTCTCCGAAGGTGAAGCTAGATAATTTAGAGACAGTCGCCCTCACGGAGGAATACAGTGCTATGTTGCAACAGAAATTGCCTCTGAAGCTTAAAGATCCAGGAAGCTTCACTATTCCATGTACTATTGAAAAAGTGTCTTTTGACAGATGTTTATGTGACTTGGGAGCTAGCATCGATCTGATGCCCTTGTCAATCTTCAAGCAGTTGGACTTACCCGATCCCAAACCAACTTATATGACCTTACAGTTGGCCGACCGTTCTATTACATATCCGCGGGGTATTGTGGAGGATGTCTTGGTCAAGGTTGATAAACTCATCTTCCCTGCCGATTTCATCATTCTTGATTTAGAGGAGGACAAGAAGATTCCCATAATCTTGGGGAGACCTTTCTTGGCGACTGGTCGTACCTTGATAGATGTACAGAAGGGTGAGCTCACAATGCGAGTTCTGGATCAGGATGTTACTTTTAACGTGTTCAATGCTATGAAATTTCCTACTGATAATGATAAGTGCTTAAAGGTGGAGTTGGTCGATTCGGTGGTCACCTCGGAACTTGATCAATTGCTAAGGTTCGATGCCTTAGAGAAAGCCTTGTTGGGGAATTCAGATAGTGAAGATGACGAAGGGGAAGAACAATTGCAATATTTGAATGCTTCTCTATGGAAAAGGAAAATTGATATGCCTTTTGAATCTCTTGGAATGGAGAAATTGAACAAAACTCCTAAATGCCTCAAGCCTTCTATTGAGGAAGCTCCCACTCTTGAGCTTAAGCCTTTACCTGAACATTTGAGGTATGCATTTTTAGGTGATGCATCTACTCTGCCTATTATTATTGCATCTGACCTTTCAGGTAGTGATGAGGAAAAGCTTTTGAGGATTCTGAGAGAGTTCAAATCAGCAATTGGATGGACTATAGCAGATATCAAGGGAACCAGCCCTTCTTAATGTATGCATAAAATTCTACTAGAGGAAGGTAGCAAACCTATGGTCGAGCAGCAAAGAAGACTTAATCCTATCATGAAGGAAGTAGTGAAGAAAGAAATTCTTAAGTGTCTAGATGCAGAGATCATCTACCCTATCTCTGACAGTTCATGGGTAAGCCCGGTTCAATGTGTGCCAAAGAAAGGTGGAATTATTGTGGTAGCAAATGAGAAGAATGAGCTTAATCCTACAAGGACAGTCACGGGGTGGAGAGTTTGCATGGACTACAGGAAGCTAAACAAATCCACTAGGAAGGATCACTTCCCTTTGCCCTTCATTGATCAAATGCTTGACAGGTTGGCCGGTCATGAGTACTATTGTCTTCTGGATGGCTATTCGGGTTATAATCAGATTTGTATCGCTCTAGAAGATCAGGAGAAAACTACCTTCACTTGTCCATTTGGTACTTTCGCCTTCAGACGAGTTTTTTTTGGTCTATGTGGTGCGCCAACCACATTTCAGAGATGTATGATGGCCATCTTTTCTAACATGATTAGCCAGAATGTGGAGGTGTTCATAGACGACTTCTCAGTCTTTTGCGATTCTTTTGATGAATGCTTGCAAAATCTTGGACATGTTCTCAAGAGGTGTGTTGATACCAATCTGGTTCTCAATTGGGAAAAATGTCACTTTATGGTGCGAGAGGGCATCATTCTCGGGCAAAAGGTTTCCAGTAAAGTTCTAGAGGTGGACAAGGCCAAGGCGTGGGTCATTGAGAATCTTCCTCCACCTATTTCTGTTAAGGGAATTCACAGTTTTCTTGGTCATGCGGGTTGTACAGGCGTTTTATCAAAGACTAATCAAAAATTTCAAAGCCTTTGTGCAGTCTGTTAGAGAAAGATATTCATTTCAAGTTTGATGACGAGTGCCTTGCAGCTTTTGAGACATTGAAGAAGAGTTTAATCACGGCACCGGTCATAACTACACCTGATTAGAATGAGCCTTTTGAGATGATGTGTGATGCCAGTGACTATGCAGTTGGAGCAGTTCTTGGGCAGAGGAAGAACAACATATTTCATGTGGTCTACTATGCTAGTAAGACCCTAAATGGTTCCCAACTTAACTATACTACTATGGAAAAAGAGCTTTTAGCTATTGTCTATGGTTTTGAGAAATTTTGATCTTATCTACTTGGGACTAAGGTGATAGTTTTCACTGATCACGCTGCATTCGATATCTCGTCTCAAAAAAGGACTCGAAGCCTAGATTGATTAGTTGGGTTCTTTTGCTCCAAGAATTTGAACTAGAGATCAAGGACTAGAAAAGGAACTAATAATCAAGTCACTGATCATCTCTCGTGTTTAGAAAATCCTAATGCTACTTCACTGGATAAGACATTGATAAATGAGTCTTTTCCCAACGAGCAACTGTTTGGAGTGCAAGAAGAAGAACCGTGGTTTGCAAACATTATGAACTACCTTGTGAGTAATATCATGCATCCCGACTTATCTTATGCTCAAAGGAAGAAGTTTCTACATGAGGTAAAGTGGTATATGTGGGATGAACCGTTTCTTTTTCACCAAGGAGCTGACCAAATCATCAGGAGATGTATTCCTTACAGCGGAACGGGGGGAATCTTGCGAGATTGCCACTCAACGGATTATGGAGGACATTATGGTGGAGAAAAGACAGCAGCTCGTGTACTTCAAGCAGGTTTCTTTTGGCCGACGTTGTTTAAAGATGCTCATCAGTTTGTTATGAAATGTGATCGATGTCAACATGTGAGTAATATGTCTAAGAAGGATGAGATGCCTCTTAATGTGCTTCTCGAGGTTGAGGTCTTCGATGTTTGTGGAATTGACTTCATGGGGCCATTTGTCTCATCTTGTAACAATTAGTATATCTTGTTGGCGGTTGATTACGTGTTAAAATGGGTTGAAGTTAAGGCGTTGCCAATGAACGATATGAAAGTCGTGCTTAACAAGCAGATATTCACAAGGTTTGGAACTCCAAGAGTCATAATCAGTGATGAGGGGTCACATTTTTGCAATTACAAGTTCACTGCTATGATGAAAAGGTATAATGTGAATCATCTGTTAGGTCACACTTTCACTGTAGAGGGGGTGAATACAGTGTTTATTACAATCAAATCAAACTTCAAGAACTTATGTAACAGAAAACAAACTTTATTTAAACAATAAACTCTGTTACAATCTGGAACTGTTATCTCTCAGTGATGAACAAAATATCACGAGAGCTTCTAGAGTTATAATAAATAATATTCTCGATAATGATAACACCTCTAGTGTAAACTCTATTTCTGTGTTTATATACTACACAGTTACAAGATATTCGCTAATTGATATGGAATATAATTCTGCTTCCTAAAATATATCAATCAGATATCTTCTATTCCAAGTATTCCATTCTTCACGGAATTCCTTCTTCATGCATATCTCTTCTTATGTTTATCTTGATCTTCTTAACTTTAATCAGCTACTGTCCTTATCTGATCGTCCTTCAGCACTTAAGTTCTGATATCTATCTCCTGATAACATAAGTACTGATATCCCTTAAGTTCTGACTTCCAGTACCTTAAGTTCTGACTTCCAGTATAAGTACTGATCAGTTAAGTACTGATTTGTTCTGTTCAAATAAGATCTGAAATCTAAACATAAAACATATTAGCCATGACATTATCAAATATATCTAACAATCTCCCCCAACTTGTAAATTAACAAAATATACAAGTTTAACAGATATTTGATGATGTCAAAAACATTAAGTACAAATGCATGAGAAATAGACAAGATAACTACAACTTACAGTCCTTAAAGTTTTTACCAATTCAACTTCTGATAACAACTTCAACCTGTATAAATATTAGAATTTAAGCAGTTGTAGATCTTCGACTTGGCTTCATCATTTTCCGATCTCTCTGATGTCAGGAGTTGTTCTGAGATAATTCTTCAACAAACATTTCTCAGCATATCTGAGTTCATCAATCATTCTCCGTTTGACATCTTTAAGCTCTGCAGTATCTTCACCAGTTTGAAATATTACAGCTCTGAGATCATTAATCTTTGCTTTTCTCAACTCCCGATCTAGTCTTATGACATAAGCTTTGTTAGACTCTAGATTGAATTCAAGCCCCTTAATACCAAGATATGTTCTGATCTGTGCAGTATTAGGCTTCATATCAACAATATCACCATTGTGATTTCTGTACTTTGGAACATATCTGCTGTCAGACTTAACAGAATAAAGTCTTTTCTGTCTCTGAATCTGTTCCTTTAAGTAGTTTGCAGCAGTCTCTGTTATTCTGTCATCCACTTGAAGTAAGAATAATACATGCTCCAATTCTTCAAAATACTTCAATGGAATGGCATTTTGTCTTATATGATAAACCCTACCATCTGTCATGAAATACAACATGATGTATTCTTTCAAGTAGGTATGGTAAACCATCTGTACAGATTCTAGTTGATTCAATCTCTCAGGAGTTGCTCCAATACCTGGTTCACTCAAGGAAGTTGGATCATCAGTAGTGTTGTGTACTCTTCTTTCATCAGCACTTCCCAATCCAGTTTTATCTCTAGCTTCCTTTCCAGTAACTACTCTTGCTTCAAAACCACTTAAAGTAGTCTTCAAAGATTGAGTCTGTTTTGCTTTAGTGAATCCTGGTAGGAGTGTTTTAGATTTATCTTCTGATATCAAGTTAACTTGAGCACTGTCAGAGGTTACTTGCTTCTTCTGAATATCAGAACTTACAATTTCTTGACTCTGAACAACTTGAGCCATGTCAGAGGTTGTTTTAAGAATTTTTCTTGAAGTCAGAGCAAGATTATGTTTTCCATCAGTAATTTCTTCTTCCTCAGGAGGTACATAAGGCTTGATAGGTTCACCAACCTTTTCTTTACCCTTGGATCTTGGATCTATCTGTGGTTGTGATCTAGCCAAAGTTTCTTCAGTATGTATCCTCTCTTTGATCACAATGCCTTTAGGTTTTGGAAGTAACTTTTTACCAGAAGCTTCAGATTTAGATGTGACTTTCTCTGATTTAAGTCTGGCTTCTTCTTCCTTTAAACTTTCCAAGTCCATCCCTGGATTTTCTTGAAGAAATAACTGTCTTGACATTTCCTCATCAAGATCTAGAAGTTCATCAGAACTTATCCTTTTACCAGCAGCAGAACTTATTCTTTTCCCAGTATCAGAACTTGTTCTGTGACTAGCTTGTCTTGATGTAAATCTTCTACCTTGACTATGACCACTACCCATTCCAGAGTTTCCTTGGTCATCTTTTCCATCATCCTGTCCTTGCAGTGACTTGTTGGTTTTGCATTTGGACTTAATTACCTTCTCCCCCTTTTTGGCATCAGCAGGTAATAAAAGAGAGATAAGTAGTTCCACTGAGGTCTGGATTTCAGTAAGTTGCGATTGCTGAGAAGCTTGATTTGTCAGAATTTGATCAATCTGAGCTTGTTGCTTCTCTTGAGTTTTCTCAATATAAGCAACCCTGTCAATGGTAGGTTGGAAGAACTTTTTCTTATCAAGTTTCCAAACTTGTTCATGTTTAATAAAGTTCTCCTGAATCTTGTGTAGCTCTGCATGAGTGTTGGAATGAAGACCTTGTAGATGTTTAGTACTCAATGCAGTGACTCTAAGCTGGGTTTTAAAATCATCAGAATTTAACATTTCATCAGCTTTAGTCAAGTGCTCAGCAAGATGTAAAGCATTTGGAACACATGAAACTGAGTTCCATTCCTTAGTCCACTCCTGTCCTGCAGGAGTTTCACTCCAAGGTACTGGTGCATCCCTGATAACAAACTCCTTTAGCAGTTCAGACTTAGGAAGAGTCAGTGGAGGAGTATGTCCTGAAGGACCTGCTGCATCAGCATCTACAGTTGTAGCAGCTTCACCAGTATCTCCAACATTTGCAGCATCAGAACTTAAAGAATCAGTATCTTCTGATAAGACAACTGTATGAGTAGCAATGGAGGCTTCAACATCCTCTAATTGCTGATCTGATACTAAGTTCTGATCAACAGCCATATCCTGATGCTCACCTAAAATCTGATCATCATCTTGATGCAGAGAAGGTGTTAGTGATAACTCAGGAGTTTGAACAGCATCAGTAACAGGTGTTGTGGAAGGATTATTTGCTGTTGGAGCTTCTAAGAAAAGTATTTCAGGCACAACCAAGTTCTGAATATCAATTTCAGCACTTGTGCCTGGATCAACAAGAGATAAAGAAGGTAAATTAGCCTTGTTAGATACAGGTTCCTGAAATGGAGTTGATGGAGAAGAAGTGACTGGAGCAAATTCCTTGTCTTGTGAGATCAGAGATTCCTGATCCCCTTCCTTAGCTGCTTCCTCCTCATCATCTGAAACTGGCCTCTGTGCCCTCTGTTTCTTGTATTTCCTTGTTGATTTGGATTCCTTGGGAGTTGCAGGAACAGTCATACGTCTAAGCCTCTTGAGAAGCCTAGAACCCCCAATTGCAGAATCCTTCTGAGAAGTTGCCTTCTCAGCTTCATAAATCATAGGTTCTGAAGAAGGAACCTGATCTTCAGAATCTGTTTCATCTCTCAAAGTAATCCTCCTCTTCTTCTGAGATGTTTGAGGAACAGTCTTTGTTCTCTTTGGCTTAGAGGATGTAGGCTTCACAGTAGGTGCTGAAGAAGAAGGTTGAGCAGTCTGTGAAGTGGAGAGATATGATTTGAGATAAGTTCTGAGGGTAGGTTGAGTAGAATGAGAGGTAGGGACTGAGGTTGATGGATTTTGGTTATGGTGAGTTGGTTGAACATTTGAGTAAATAGATTTGTAAGTAGCTGGATCAGCATTTACCAGAATCTGTTTCACAGACTGAGGAATCTGTAATTGTCTCACCATTGATTTCTTTGTGTCAGCATTTATCAGGTCGTTAAAGTACCTTTTTGCAACCTTAAAAGGTGGGGTTTGAGTGCTGACTAACTGGGGTTCAGCAGTACAATACGTATAAATAAGTTGACAGAATCTAGCAAAATAAACAACATCTCGATCCTCTGTCATCCTATTCCCAATAAAACCAATTATTCCAGTTGCAAAATCAAAATGAGTTTGATGGATAATAGCATACCCGATGTGCTGACTCAGAATTGGGATAGCATCATAATTAGAACATTTGTTCCCAAAAGCCTTGGTGATGCAATCGAAGAAGAAACTCCATTCTCTTCTGATATGAGCCCGTTTCAACTGTCCAAGTTTCGTCAGACTCTGTTCATATCCCAAATCAGTCATTAACCCCCGAAGTTCTGATTCCTCTGGTATAGAGAAGGTACAATCTTCTGGAAGATGTAATGCTCTTCGTACTGTACCAGGAGTGACTACATAGGAAGAATCACCCACTTGGAAGATAATACTGGGAGTTCCTCGTTTACCACCATCTTCAAAAATTCCAGTCCTCCAGAACCGCAGAACTTGTTGACTTGAAAATAATTCAGGCTGAGTTAAGGCGTACCCAACCTCACTATGTGCAAGAAGATCTTGCACAAAATGCAATTCAGATGGAGCGTCAGCATGATCAAGAATTGCAGCATAGTTGTTTGGAACAAACTTTGCTCCATCAATGATTAAATCCTTTGGTGCCATGTGAAAAATATTGAAATTCAAGTATGCCTGTTAGGTGTTTGAGATAATATCTGTATGAAAACAACGGAAATAGTAAAGTGAAGGAGAGTAAAAGTAAGAAGAGAGATAGAAGATGAAGAAATTAAAAAGATTAAAGAAATCTTCTCTCTGCTGTACTTATACAAAAGAAATATTACCGTTGGACACCTGTCAGACATGCAGTAATAACGGATAGTTACTGGGCTCGAGAAAACAGTAATCAATACTTACCCATTTGCCGAGTTTCAAGGAAAAACTGTTCCATTTATCAAGGGAAACAATTCAAATTTTAACCCGTTATCACTGATTGGTTATTTTGCACTGCAACATTAATATTCTGAAAATGAATCATGTTAAAAATGACCGAGATAATTTCGATGAATAAGTGCTGACAAAGAATCAGAACTTAAATCAGAACTTAAGACAAAATTTAAATGGTCATCAGAATATCAAGCAGGATTTATCAACACAAGATAAAATAACTCAGAGACAAAATCTTGAAGTAAAAACAGTTTTCATTAATATATCAAGTCAATACATAAATGAAATAGAAATTACATCAATACAAGATTTTCCCTAAGCTTCTAATCCTAACGTCAACAGCTTTAGTCCTAGCTAAGAAGCCTGACAAAGCTGAGGATGAAGAAGAACAGGAAGAAGACGAGATTAAGTCATCTTCCTCTTCCTATCTTCGACAAACAAGATGGCGAGTCGTATGATTCGCTCTTGCTGACGGATACGACGAAGGTGAAGGTCTCTTCGAACGGCCACCAGATCACGTTTGATAACCTCTGGAAATTGAATCCAGAGATTGTGAGGGATGTTGGTGATAGGGTAGGGAGTTGGAATTCCATTCAAAAAGACATGCACAGTCTCATCACCGTAATTGTAGAACCAGCCAAATTCAGCCATTTGTGATAGTAAATGAAAAACAAGACTGAATTTGTGATACAAGTGTGATGAAAAGACTAATGTGAAGTGGCTGTGTATATAGGCAAGAGAATGCAAGGAGACGCGAAGATATTGAATGCAGACAGGTAGAATTAAATCTACCTCGTCTCCCTAGACTTTGAAAAAGAATAACAGTCATTGGAAAAGGAATGTGCACATGGAACAAGAGTGAACTGTTCAAGGACGAGTGCCATTATGTTTTAACCATAGACTATTAATCTTCCACTTCAACATTTCGAAATTAATCTGAGACTGTTACCAAATTTTACTCACAGATAAGTTAAGTAAAGGGTTAGACTGAAAAATCAGAACTTAGACCTATACCAGAACTTAACAGTCATCAGAACATAATGTCTTAACTCGAACAAGGAATATCTATCTTAGTAAATACTCATACAAGTTCTTAGTTATGAACGTCAGAAATTAATCATCAGAACATGTAACTAGAACTTGTCCTCAGAATTTGTGCAGAAGTGACACAATGACTGTTTATCTAAAATAACATAGACCACCACAGAAATTTCATCATTCATATGGAGTGATGTGTGTGTGCATTAAGCTAAATAACAGACAAAGAGTAAAGTCTGATCTACTTCAGTACATCTTAGAAATAAGTCATAATTAAAATTTTGCTAAAGATCTGTCATTATCCTGAAACCTACTGATAAATGAGTTCATGCATGAGTTCACCTCTACTGTTTTTGTGCTAATTTTATGCATCTTTTGAAATTCTATTTTACAGAGGCTTCTCAGTGTAAGTGAGTCACGACTGTTTATTAGAATTTATGCTATTATCAGAGTATTTCTCCAGTAATCATAGAGTGTGAAAAGTCACCAAGAAAATATTTTGCTTTTCTAATGCATATTTACTTAATACCAGCAATGCACTTGGGTCGTCCCTTTCACATTTTTACTCTAGATCTCAAAGGAGTACCTGATATTATTCTTTGATTATTGTTCTTCTTCTTTTGATAAGTGAGGTTTATCAGCACTTAGTACATTCAGCAGTTTTACTAGAATCAGAACTTAAACAGATGAGTAGCATTATTCTAATTTGTGACTTAGTAATAAGATATACAAAGTAAACTTAACTAAGCTCAGTTATCAGAATTTGCTTGTGTCATAAGATTTCCACAGAAATAACTACTTCTTTCATGGGATCATTTGTTTATTGAAGACTAGTAGGTCAGTATCTAGCACAGTTATCCTCATAGGATAGAAGAGTTACTGAAACAGACATATCACTTATCAGAGTTTAGACACATATATCAGACAACAGTCAGTACTTGAAGACATTTATCAATTAATGCACAGAATATACAAAGAGATTAATTCTGTAAATACTGATCATAAAGTCTGATAACATAGAACAAGTTTAAGCAGATTTAGAGAAAGAACCTGAAATCATTCCAAGTTCATTTACCAATTTTGAAAAGGTAGCTTCACACAGTGGTTTTGTGAAGATATCTGCTACTTGTTGATCTGTGGGAACAAAATGCAATTCCACTGTACCTTCATCCACATGTTCCCTGATGAAATGGTACCTGATGCTGATGTGCTTTGTCATAGAGTGTTGAACTGGATTACCTGTCATAGCAATAGCACTTTGATTATCACAGTAAATAGGGATTTTGAAATATGTTAACCCATAATCCAGTAACTGATTCTTCATCCAGAGAATCTGTGCACAGCAGCTTCCTGCAGCAATATACTCTGCTTCTGCAGTTGATGTGGAAATTGACTTTTGTTTCTTGCTATACCAAGAAACCAATCTGCCTCCAAGAAATTGGCAGCTTCCACTTGTGCTTTTCCTGTCAATTTTGCAACCTGCAAAATCTGCATCTGAGTAACCTATTAATTTAAAATCTGATTCTCTAGGATACCATAATCCTAGATCAGCTGTTCCTTTAAGATACTTAAAGATTCTTTTTACAGCTGTTAAGTGAGGTTCTCTTGGATCTGCTTGAAATCTTGCACAAAGACAGGTAGCAAACATGATATCTGGTCTACTAGCAGTTAGATAGAGAAGTGAGCCAATCATACCTCTGTAATCAGTAATATCTACTGAATTACCAGTATCCTTATCCAGTTTTGTTGCAGTGGCCATGGGAGTGGATGCACTTGAACAGTCTTGCATTCCAAATTTTTTCAGCAAGTTTCTGGTGTACTTAGATTGACAAATAAAAGTTCCTTCTTCACTCTGCTTGACTTGAAGGCCCAGAAAATAACTAAGTTCTCCCATCATACTCATCTGATATCTTGACTGCATTAGATTGGCAAACTTTTTGCAAAGTTTGTCATTTGGAGACCCAAAAATGATATCATCAACATAAATCTGGATCAAAAGTAAGTCCTTGCCATGGTTGAGATAGAACAATGTTTTGTCAATAGTTCCTCTGTTGAATCCACTTTCCAGAAGAAAATGAGCTAAAGTCTCATACCATGCTCTAGGAGCTTGCTTAAGTCCATAAAGTGCTTTATCAAGCCTGTAGACATAATCTGGATGTTTGGAATCTACAAAGCCTGGAGGTTGTTCAACATATACTTCCTCTTCCAATTCTCCATTGAGAAAAGCACTTTTCACATCCATTTGAAAGACAGTAAACTTTTTGTGAGCAGCATAAGCCATGAATATCCTTATGGCTTCTAACCTAGCAACTGGAGCAAATGTTTCATCATAGTCAATTCCCTCCTGTTGAGAATATCCTTTTGCAACCAGCCTTGCCTTGTTCCTTACAATTATGCCATCACTGTCAGTTTTGTTTCTGAATACCCACTTTGTACCAACAACCGATCTATTCTTGGGTCTTGGCACTAAGGTCCAGACTTTGTTTCTTTCAAATTCATTCAACTCTTCCTGCATTGCTTGCACCCAATCAGCATCTTGAAGAGCTTCTTCCACTTTCTTTGGCTCAGACTGAGAGAGAAAAGAATTGTAAAGACATTCATTCGAAGTACCTGTTCTAGTTCTGACACCTGCCTCAGGATTTCCAATTATTAAATCAGGTGTATGTGATTTTGTCCACTTCCTTGCAGATGGAAGATTTTCTCTAGAACTGGATGCTCCCCCATAATTCATGCTGTCTTCGATTTCATTTTCTGATGCTCCCCCTGAAACTATGCTCTCTGAGTTGGATCCTTCAGTATTTAGATTTTCAGCACTGTCAGTACTTGGCTTATCAGAACTTGACGAATCAGAATTTGACGAGCCAGATGTATGTTCTGATGCTTCTTGAGATGTGATAAAATCTTGAGTATGCTTCCCCTGCAATGGTGCATCTTCCTTTGACGTAGTCACCACAGTTTCAATAACATCAGAGTTTAATCCATCAGAATTTACAGTATCAGGACTTAGACTGTTAGGACTTGAGGTATCAGAATATGAATCTTCATTTTCAAATCTCAGCTTATTATGATCAATGCAATCTTCAAGTCCAGTGATCTTCTTGTCATCAAAAGAGACATTGATAGATTCCATGACCACTTTTGTTCTCAAATTATAGACTCTGAAGGCTTTTGTAGAAAGTGGATATCCTACAAAGATTCCCTCATCAGCTTTTAGATCAAACTTGGATAGCTGTTCAGGATGAGTCTTGAGAACAAAACACTTACATCCAAATACATGAAAGTATTTGAGATTTGGCTTCTTGTTCTTCACCATCTCATATGGTGTTTTTCCATGCTTGTTAATGAGTGTTGCATTTTGAGTAAAACAAGCAGTCTGCACAGCTTCAGCCCAGAAATAGGTTGGAAGCTTTGCTTCTTCAAGCATTGTTCGTGCAGCTTCAATTAGAGTTCTATTCTTCCTTTCAACAACTCCATTTTGCTGTGGAGTTCCAGGAGCAGAAAATTCCTGCTTTATTCCATGATTTTTGCAGAACTCTTCCATTATCAAATTCTTGAATTCAGTGCCATTATCACTCCTCAAAATTTTCACAGAATCTTTGATCAATTTATCCAGATGTTTGACATGATCAATCAGGATAGATGCAGTTTCACTTTTTGTGTGCAAGAAATACACCCATGTGTATCTGGTGAACTCATCTACTATGACCAACGCATATTTCTTCTTTGCAATAGACATGACATTCACTGGACCAAATAGATCAACATGAAGTAGATAGTAAGGCTCAAGAATTGATGATTCAGTCTTGCTCTTGAACGAAGATTTTCTTTGTTTAGCCTTCTGACATGAGTCACAAAGACCATCAGGAACAAACACTGATTTTGGCAGTCCTCTCACAAGATCTTTCTTGATCAGTTCATTTATCTTGTTGAAGTTTAAATGAGAGAGTTTCTTGTGCCAATTCCAGCTTTCTTCAGTTGAGGCTCTACTCACTAAACAGATTGCAGAACCATCAGAACTTGTTGAAAGCTTAGCTTCATAAATGTTACCACGCCTGAATCCCTTCAGAACAATTTTTCCTTTAGATTTACTAACTATTTCACAATGTTCTGCAAAGAAATCAACATGATAACCTCTGTCACAGATTTGACTTATACTCAGTAAGTTGTGTTTAAGTCCTGAGACCAGAGCTACATCTTTAATAATGACATTCCCAAGATTGATATTGCCATATCCCAAGGTTTTTCCAATGTTGCCATCTCCATAAGAAACACTTGGGCCAGCTTTCTCCACAAAGTCTGATAGCAGGGCCTTATTTCCAGTCATATGTCCTGAACATCCACTGTCCAGAACTAGAATATTTTTCCTGTTGCCCTTTGTTTCAGCAGCTTCAGAACTGCTCTCAGAACTTGATTTATCAGCATTTGCCATCAATGCATAGTTCTCATCACTTTCAGAGTCTGAGGTGTCTGTCCAGCTTTTCTGCTTTGTGACAAGAGCTTTGCCTTTGTCATTCTTGGTCTTCTTGCAATCAGGAGATATGTGGCCTTTCTCACCACAATTATAACATTTAACATTAGCGTAATCTCCTCTGTCAGACTTTCCTCCTTTTCCTTCAGATCTTCTGAAATTCTTCTTATCAGAACTTATGCCTTTCCTGGAAAACATCTTTCCCTTCCTGAACTTCCTGTATGCAATCTTTGTGATTCCTTTCACCATAAGAGCACACAGCTTCATCATCTCCTCATCAGCATCAGTTTCAGGCAAGCTTTCAGAATCTGAGTCATCATCACTCTCAGAACTTGATGACTCAGTATCAGATTTTATGATAAGAGCTTTACCCTTATCTTTCTTTGAGGAAGGTGGTTTGGGGGATTCCTCTTCAACCTTGAGAGCAACTGTCCTTGACTTTCCTCCTTTTCTCTTGCTTCTTTGTTCCATCTCAAGTTCATGGGTCTTGAGCATTCCATAGATTTCATCAAGAGTTGTTTTATCAAGATTGTAGTTGTCTCTTATTGTTGTTGCCTTCAAATCCCAACATTCAGGAAGAGCTAACAGGAATTTGAGGTTTGTATCTTCAAGATCATACTCCTTATTTACTAATGACAAGTCATTCAAGAGTTTGACAAATCTATCATATACATCAGTCAATGACTCATTAGTCCTAGAGTCAAAGTGTTCATACTCTTGAGTGAGTATTGTCTTCCTGTTCTTCTTAACTGTTTCAGTTCCTTGACACCTTGTCTCCAGTGCATCCCATATCTCCTTAGCAGTCTTGCAGTTGATTACCCTGTTTGACATTACATTATCAATGGCACTATGCAATAAGTGACGTACCTTGGCATCCTTAGCAATAGATGCTATATCTTCAGCAGTGTAATCAGTCTTTTCCTTTGGTACGGTCATTGCTGCTTCACCTGCAACTACAACAGCGAGCTTGGTAGGTTTGTGAGGCCCTTCCCTGATTCTATCAAGGTATTCTGGATCTGTTGCTTCCAGAAACATGGTCATCCTTACCTTCCATATGGGATATTCAGATGGTCTCAATATGGGAACTCTGATAGTCTCATATCGACTCTGAGTTGATATCTTTGATGATTCCTCAGTTTTGGTAGGCTTAGTTGGAGTTTCTGTGTCAGACATGATTGTGTTTGGATCTTTAACTGTATGTGTGTTAACAGATAGCTCTGATACCACTTGTTAGGTCACACTTTCACTGTAGAGGGGGTGAATACAGTGTTTATTACAATCAAATCAAACTTCAAGAACTTATGTAACAGAAAACAAACTTTATTTAAACAATAAACTCTGTTACAATCTGGAACTGTTATCTCTCAGTGATGAACAAAATATCACGAGAGCTTCTAGAGTTATAATAAATAATATTCTCGATAATGATAACACCTCTAGTGTAAACTCTATTTCTGTGTTTATATACTACACAGTTACAAGATATTCGCTAATTGATATGGAATATAATTCTGCTTCCTAAAATATATCAATCAGATATCTTCTATTCCAAGTATTCCATTCTTCACGGAATTCCTTCTTCATGCATATCTCTTCTTATGTTTATCTTGATCTTCTTAACTTTAATCAGCTACTGTCCTTATCTGATCGTCCTTCAGCACTTAAGTTCTGATATCTATCTCCTGATAACATAAGTACTGATATCCCTTAAGTTCTGACTTCCAGTACCTTAAGTTCTGACTTCCAGTATAAGTACTGATCAGTTAAGTACTGATTTGTTCTGTTCAAATAAGATCTGAAATCTAAACATAAAACATATTAGCCATGACATTATCAAATATATCTAACATCATCGCATTGCTACGGCTTATCATCCTCAGACGAATGGTCAAGCTGAGGTATCTAACAAAGAGATCAAGCGCATTTTGGAGAAAGTGGTGTGTCCATCAAGGAAGGATTGGTCTTTGAAGCTTGATGAAGTTGTTTGGGTGTATAGATTAGCATATAAGACTCTATTGGAAATGTCTCCATTTCAGTTGGTTTATGGTAAGGGGTGTCATTTACCTGTGGAGCTCGAGCATAAGGCATATTGGGCTTTGAAGAAGTTAAATCTGGACTTGGATGCGGCTGGAAAGAAGAGGATGCTTCAATTGAATGAACTTGACGAGTTTTGACTTCAAGCTTATGAGAACAACAAAATGTATAAGGAGAAAGTCAAGAGATGGCACGATAAGGGTCTAGTGCTCAAGTCATTTGTGCCGGGGCAACAAGTTCTTTTATTCAACTCTCGTCTCCGTCTTTTTCCTGGAAAGTTGAAGTCAAGATGGTCAGGGCCGTTTATTGTCAAAACTGTGTTTCCACATGGAGCGGTGGAAATTTTTGAGAATGATCCAGGCCAAGCATTCAAGGTAAATGGTCAAAGGTTGAAGCATTTCTATGGTGACACGGCAAACCGCAAGGTGGTTAGTGCCGTTTTATTGTCCATTTGATCACAAGATTCTACGTCAAGCTAGCGACGTAAAAGAAGCGCTTCTTGGGAGGCAACCCAAGTATGTTGTACATTAGTAGGTAGAAGAAGCAAGAAGAAAAGAGAAAAACACAAAAACACCAGAAAAAGGAAAAAATTCAGGGCCAACTACAGAAGCTGGGCGCGCCCGCGCGTGTTAAGCGCGGGCCGCGCCGGGTCCCTGTTCGAAAAAAATAAAAACGGCAGTTTTAAGAAAAAATCGGGATTTTTAACTAAAAATCAATTCCAACCCAATTTTTACTCTTCCACATCCCGTAATTCCCTTTCCTAATCAATATCATTATTCCCACGATTTCCATAAGCAATTCCCACTTCTATTCCTTATAGAATTCATACCTCTCCACCTATAAATACATACACTTACACACAACTTCTCCACCAATTCACAACCTCTCAACACAAATTCTCTCTAAACACTTAAGCTTTGATTCTTTTTTCTTCAATTCCGATGGCACCTAAGAGACAAAGAACACAAGTTGGAAGCAGCACCACCGACTCTTCATCTGCGGGTGGTGCGAGGCCCGAGTTTTCTACTCCTGAGGCTGAAGAGGAGTACACTAGGCTTCTCTCGAAGCTTATTGCTAATGAGCGAGGTTTTCAGCCATCAGGGAAGGATGGTAAGCTGTTAGAGATGATTCTCGAGATGGGCTGAGTTTCTTTTTTTGAGGCGCCCGCTGCTGTGCCCATGAGTGTTGTGCGGGAGTTTTATGCGAACGCCAAGGCGGAGAAGATTGGTTTTACGGTGGTGAGGAGGAGGACTGTAGAGTACAGTGCTGATGCTATCAGGGTGGTGATTGAGCAGCCCGCGATGAAGGTGGGTCAGGACACTTGGAATGATAAGACTCCGGAGGACTTTGATTTCGATCTCATCGTTGCTACTCTCTGTGTGCCTGAGACTCATTGGAAGTTCAAGAGGGGCACTACTGATTACTCCATGTTCCCTGCGTCATACATGAACAGGTTTGCAAGGGCTTGGAACTCGTTTATTTGTGCTAACATCATGCCATCTTCGCATGTGCATGAGATTACTGTGGAGCGTGCTCGCCTGCTGTGGGGTATTCTGCAGGGTGATTACATTGACTTGGGGATGGTGATATATCAAGGGATTCTGAGATTCTTGAGGGGAGGTACTACAGGTGCTATTACATACGCGTTAGTTTTGACAAAGTTGTGTATGGCGGTTGGAGTTCATTGGCCAGCACATGAGCAGCTTCAGCTTCCCAGTGCTCCTATTGATAGTTCTATGCTGCAGAGCATGCATGAGTGGTATGGAGGGAAGCCCGATCCTAAGGGGCTTGGTTATTCTTATGATCATCTGCCAGGCGGTGTGCCCATGGAGGCTGCTACTGCAGGAGGTTCTCAGCATGCCCGTTGAGCAGCTTGGAGAGCTCAATATGGAGAGGAAGTTGGTTCATCACAGCAGCAGGAGGCAGCAGGAGCAGAGATGGGAGCTGGTTTGAGTTCGACGCGGTATAGGCGTCTCGTGAGGAGGATGGATGCGATGCATGACATCCATAGTCGGTTTGCATACGATCTCACCCAGGCACTTGGGACAGCTTTCAGAGCCACCGGTGTTGACATCCAGTGGCCAGTTTTTGGTGAGGATTCAGTGTATCCGCCTCTAGACACGCCTGACACTCTACCCGTTGAGGGTGAGGATTCTAATTCAAAGTAGGTATGCCTGATTCCTTACTATTACCTTCACTAAGGACAGTGAATATTTTAAGTTTGGGGGTAATATTTGAAGGAATATAGTTTGTGTGAGTCTCATATAGTTTGCATGTTCATGATAGTTTTATTTCATATAGTTGCATATTTTTCCATGTAGTTTTTTTCGTAGTTTTATGATATTTTGTTCATGTAGTTTCATGCATTTGCATTATAACATGATCCCTTAGATAACTTTTCTATTGATTTGTGATATTGATGCTAGTGTAGTGATGTCATATTTGGTGATGTTGAGTCTTATTGGATTGATTTGCATGCTAGAGATACTTGTATTTTACTAAGTCTTATAGGTTGTTAGAGTGCTAGATCATAGTCATGATTTGTTTGATTGTCGAGGTTTAATCGCTTGTTTATATTTGGAATTTAGGGTATTCTCTTAATAATAAAAGACATGGATATTTAACAATTAGAGAAATTGGATTTCATCGCTAGTTGTGTGGCTAGGTGTCAAATGGCTAGTAGCTGGCTCATATTTTTATGAGTAGTCTAGGCTTGAATGAGATGGAGCGAAACACACTCATTCAGAAATTGTTGAAAAAAAAGAAAAAAAAAGAGAAGAATAAGTGTATTACATAATTGATCATGAGTGGGCTCTTTAGTACTCGAGTTATTAAGTTCTTAGGGGACTTTGTGCCTAGTGACCTAAGGCTTTTATAATCTGGGATCCGCTAACATAACACTCGCTACATGAGTGCTATTATATAAGTCTTTTGTGGACCTCACTCATTGCACGATCAAACAAGCATACTTATGTTATTGTGAATAAAAGCATGAATCCATAAAAACTCTGATATAAGAATTGAAGTGTTATAAGTTATTTTGAGTCTAGATTTTATTCTATTTATAAACTTGCGATTGTTATGATAAGTAGTGAGTCATGATTGTCGATCTAGTAGTAATAGTATATCTTTAAGCATTTGCACACACGCACGTCTCTGGTTTGTAGGTTGATTTAAGAGATTTGATTGATCTTTATACGAATAATTGCATTTGCTGAGGTGTTGCTTATTGGTTGGTTTAGTTACTCTTTGGGGATCATGCATTCATATTAGTTACATTCATACATTTTTAATTCTTGTTCTTTGAGTCTGTTTATGCTTGAAGATAAGCATCGATTCAAGTTTGGGGGTATGTTGAGTGGCATTTATGACACTTTATTATGCTATAATAAGCTTTGGATTGATGCATTTGTACTCAAGTTTGTAAGTGTTTTAACATATTTTCAAGTGTTTTTGCATTTCAGGCATTAATCTGTGAATTAGGTGAATTAACATTGTTTTTGTGCTAATATGGTGTCTAGGTGGTGTTGGAATAAAAGCTCGTTGAAGCCGGCACGAAGCTGAAAGATAAAGAAAAAGAAAAGAAGTTATTTCTGGCAGAAGCCCAGCGCGCCCGCGATGAACAAGCGCGCGACCGCGCCGAAGTATAGAATGCCAGCGCGCCCGCACTGATGAAGCGCGCGCCCGCGCCGTGTCGGGATAATCAAATCCAGATTCTATAACAATTCTATTTTCTGGACTCCTGGGTTGATTGGACTACTATATATTGATAACTCAAGATCATTTTTTAATAAGGAGACTTACCAGAGCACGAGGAGAAGACTACAAGAGACCTATAGCACAATTCAACAAAGGCGAAGATGATCTAGTTTATTCTTGTGAATCTTTGTTTTGAGTTATAATCTTGGATGCTCGTTTCTTGTTTTGTTGAACCTATACTCTTGTTTGTACTTGGTTTTAATTATTCGTTATAAAGACTACATTTTATATTCCATGCTTTCATCGGAACCCACGTTGATGATGAGTCCGATTATGAGCTAATCGTTATCGTGGGGTTTTAACGGATTTATTTATGGATTTCTTTAGTTAAATTATTTGATGCCTTAGTATGTGGTGATTGTATGATATCCTGGTGTTGGTTGTGCGTATTCGTCTTATGAGTGTCGCGAACTTATAAGATAGTGTGTTAATTCTTAATGAAGCGAAAGTGAATTTAAGGATTTAGAACTTGCCATGCTAGCATAGGTTCATGTATTTGTTATGCATGATTCGTAGGTAATTTTAACCATCTTACTTGCCCTGTGTAATCAAGATAGATAACTTGTGCTTAAACCGTTATATTGTCAAATTCTATAGACATATAGGGTCTCAATATAATTGATATCTATTCAGCTTCTATCTCTTTTGTGGATGTCGGGTAGTATGGTACTCATGCAACGAAAGTTAACATTTATCAGTTTCGTGTTATCTGATTAGTGTCATCACCATTGCATACTAAGGTTAAGAACAATAAGGCTATTGAATGAAGTATTTAATGAAGTTAGAATCCCATGTTTGTCATACTTATTAATTCAATCAATCTTATTCTCGTAGTTATAATTATTAGTTTAATTCTTAGTTATAAACAACCTCAATTAGTTATCATCTTATCATTGAATAATAACCATACATTGTTGCTTAAGTGCGTGAGTTAATTAGGTAACCAATACAGTCTCTGTGGGAACGAACTAGAAAAGATTCTATACTACTTGTGAACTCGTATACTTGCGTGTATTATTAGCGCATGTTCAGCGACTAACAGCCACACCCAAACCAACTGTCAACAAGGGAGATCAACTCTTCATTTGTGACATTAAATAATTCTCAGACATAAATCTTTATCTGGAAGAGATAGATGAAGTTAGAGCCATTATTGCTTACAGACATCTTCCAGAAAGATCAGTCTTCAGGTACAAGGGTGGAAGAGAGATGACTTGGCCCCTTCACAGAATTCTCAATGAAGGTTATTCTACCTTGGTGACTATCTTCTCCTCAATCAAGAAGAACTTTGGGTTCAACATAGTTGCCAAGAAAATGGTACTAAACAAGACTGAGAAGATAAGGAATAGCTGGAGAGGACCAAATGCATTTCCAAGAGTATTAACAATTCCTTTTACTGGAGATAGGGTGCATTTGAGACCATACTGGATAATGGAGTTCAAAGATGAAAAATACATAAGAAGATTCTTCAGATTGGAAGATCAGCTAAAGATTTCAAGCAATGAAACTCTCATGGAGATGCAAGAAAAGCTGGATCATACAAATGGAGATGAATCTGAGTTCTACAGGTCCAATATCAAATTGAAGAAAATAATGTGAAGTTGGGAAATAAGTTCAGACAATCAAGGAAATAAGCTAAATTTGCTCAGTCTAGAGGAGCATCCTGAAAAAGGCCTGTGAGAATCTCTTCAAACCTTCTTCTGTATGTTTGTCAAATAAATTGCAGCACTTGTAAATTTTGTCTACTATAATTTAGTCTATATTCATAGGGTGTTTTGTTATCATCAAGTTTCTCTTAATTTATGGCTACAAGTCCAGTAGACATAAATTGGGGGAGATTGTTAAGAACATGTTATGAACTTGATGATAAGTTAAACAAAACACTTAGTAGATATCATTTAGTGAATTTATAGCTTTCAACGGATGATCACTTCAACATCCGTTGAACGAGTAGCTTATGCTATAATAAGTTAAGTAGCACATTCCTGCATATTATACTGCCTTAGTGAACTAGATGTTGTAGAATGTTTAAATCATGTTGACTACTAGATTGATATGCAAGATAGGTTGGTTAATTGTAAATATCAGATGCCTTGTAATCTTGTATAAATGAAATGGAGTTAACTTCTATGAAGACATTCTCAACGGATGTTTTTCTAGGCTTCAACGAATGATCAGCTAAAGCTTCAACGGATGTTTTACAAAGTCTCAACGGATGATCAACCAAAGTTTCAACGGATGATCAACCATAGTCTCAACGGATGATCCAATGAAGTTTTCAACGGATGGTCAAATTCAAAATTGTAGTTGATAGTGACTTGACAGTCACATACATTGAGTGTATGCAAATGGAATGTGGCAGCATAATTACAAGTTTTAGAGAACAAATAAGCATTTCCATTTCCATGCTAAATCAAAGATATTCAAAGATGCTGGATTGAGAAATGAAGAAGCATGAGATTAGACTAGAAACATTTTGTCTTATTTATTTGTCTCTTTATCATGTAACTTGGTGATATATAAACCAAATGTAGCAAGTAGAATATTATCAAGTTAGTAAGCAATTCTTAGAGAAATGGAAAAAGCAATATTTGTAAAGAATTTCTCTGATCTTGTGAGTTTAACTTGTAAGCAGCTGTGTACAATATTGTAACACAGAGTTCTCTAATTAACATATATCTATGGTGGAAAAGTTCAATCCACTAGAAAGTTTTTAAGTACTTGTATTTAATTACTTTGTGATTTGATTTCTTTACTACTTTCATTCCACACCATTGCTAAATCAAACACAGTTATATATTCATAGGAGAACTGTTCTTACAATAAAAAAAGCCAGAATTACATTCAACCCCCCCTTCTATAATTCTTTATTAGATTGTTTGGGAATAACAGTAGGTCACTACATTTTGGAGGAATTGAGCACCAGGCTAACAATGCATGTAGCATCAAGAGGTAAGGAATTTTTCTTCCTAGATTTATTATTTCTGCTTTAAATCATAAAGTTAATGACATACATATGCTAGAAGGTATAGACGGATCATTAATAGGCAACTGTAAACAAGTATCCAAAATTCTATTTGGATCACATATTACTAAGAATAAGGTATAGGTAGGGCTTAAATTAACTCCATTCATGTTGGAGAGATTTAGGACATATCCTTACCGATGCCTGATATGAGGACAAATATTGCACAATCTAGTACAACAATGGATGTGGAAACACAAACACAGGCACACCAACAGGGAGTCAGGGACCTTCCCATGCTGAGACCATTTCTTATGTACTATTAGCTGTTAGGAAGCCAACCACTTCATCCTCTCAAAAGGATGAAGTGAGTAAAAAGAAGAGAAAGCAGGCAACCTTATCTATTATAAACGAGTGTGGTGAGGAACAAAAAGAACCCGAGTCACCATTGGTTAAAACGACAAAGAAGGTAAAACAAAATGAGCTGACCACTCAAGCCACCTCTGCATCCTCCCAAAAGGATGTAGTTGTAAAACAGGGATAAGAAAAGACTCTAAAGGCATCCTCTCAACAGGGTGTCTCTATTGAAAAGAGCACTCTCCCTAGTGCACCCTGTAAAGAGTCTGCACAATAACTTGAAGCAATTTAAGTGTATGGAATATGGATGGCACACATAAGGAGAGCACATCTCTTGAAGCTCCCTCATTTACTCAGGGGGAGCTACCAACACTCAATACTGACACTCAAAATCTTATATCTTAAATTTCTTCTTCCTATAATGAAACTCTTGATTCTGGTTCTCAAGAGTTTCCAACTTCAAGTGACATGGTTCTAGAAACTGTGATTACCACCCAGGAACCACAATTAGTTGGTGAGAGGCTACATGCTGGGGTAGACCTTGATGACACCAACACAAATACAGGGGTTTCATCAGTTTTCACCGAAGACCCTGTGATAGATACAAATGCACCTTCATGTGCAAATCAACCTTCACAGGTTGTTAGGTTTGAGGGTAGTACTCCTGAGGGAGAGCTATCTAAATCCTCTCCAATTCAATTGGAGGTTCCTCTTGTAGGAATAACTCCCCTCATAACCCTAGCTGAGATTGCTCTCACAATTGAAGCTAGGAGTTCAATTGCCAATGATCCTGCTATAAGGGAGGCAAGTTTAGCGCATTCAAGTGCAAGCTCACTGTAAAATGAGCAAGGGTTTGATGCTAGAGTACATGATATTAACCTAGCTAACTCCCCTTCAATCCAAATGGGGGTTCCCACCACAAGTAGGAACAACAAACTGTCAAAAACATATAACAATCTCTGAGTAAAATTGTGACCTTAGTCACAGGTGGTTCTAACCCATCAGATCAACCTTCTACTTCTCAACCACAACAACCACACATCATCTCCCAATGGCTACATGCAACTGAAACTCAACCTACAACAATAGATGATCTCCTTGTTGATCAAATTTCTGGTCTAGCCAACATCTCACAGCATCTTCTTACCTCAGATATGAGCAACCAAGACTATCAAGCCATTCTGCTAACCTACAATGAAGAAATTGAAAAGCAGAAGCAAAAAATAGTTAATGAAGCTGATCAAGATGGATATATAGATGCTTGGTTGTCTAAGGATTTTTCTTTGGAGATGGATCAGGTCTTGGCTAGATATATAGATGAATATGTAACCATATCGGGAAGCAATTCCAAGGTCATGACTCTACAAGATGTCTATGAATCAATCAATGAAGTTTACAAAGCTCAACTTAAAGCTTTTCACCTATTTGGTAAAGCTATAAAATTAAAATTGATTGGTCATGAAGACAAGAACAGGAAGCTAGTAAGGGAGAAGATGGATGAGATTATTCCTTCTCAAGTCAAGATCACTTCAAAATTTCAACATTTTGCTGACCAAATGGCAAGATTTGATCTGAATTCTGTAGGAAAAGATGTCAAAAATCTCAGACAGTCTTTTATTGCTTTGCATGAGGTGGTTCAACAACATATTGTCAATTCAAATGATACAAAACTCAAATTGAACCAGTTTCATTAAAGTAGGTATGAGCCTTCTGCATTGCTTATGGAAAAAATCAAGCAAACTGTAAAAGACACTTTTGATACCTCTCTTCCCTCAAGTTCTCAACAACCCACTTCTACATCCACAAACTTACAGATTCAAGCTCTCCAACAACAAGTCTCAACTCTGCAATCTTCCAATTATTCTCTAACAGCTCAAGTGCAAGCTCTCACTACTTTTGGTGTAGAGTCAACATGTAGACATCCAGACCTTGGTGAACTCCCACAAGCATTTATAAATGCAAAATTCTGTGGCTTCATGTGAAAGCTTAACATTTCATTGCCTGCACTTTCTGAGACCGTTAGGCCAGAAATTCCAATTCCCCCACTCATGCCTGTTCCCAAGACTAAAGGGGAGATAGAAGCTAGGATTCAACAATCCGGGGATGCTGGTAAATCAAATGAGCTTAGTAAATTGACATTAACTGCTCAGACTGGTCAAAGCTCATCTAAAGCTCAATTATCAAAAGATGCTGGGAAAGATAGAATTCTGAAAGCTGCAGAAGGACCCTGTCAAGATCAAGAATTCAATGAACTTCTGTCAATTTTAAGGGTGTATGTCCACAACAGCTATATCACATATAAAAGAGCATTGGCCAACAACATCAACTTTGTTAGAGTGGTGATTGTCAAAGTTGATAACTTTCTGGAGAAGTGGATTGTAGCAAATATAAATGATCGTGGACTAGACAGATGTTTACATGTGTTTCTCTCCAATATTCAAAAATTGAGAGCATCTGAGCTGGATGTAGTGATTGATAAAGTACATGCAGTAATTGAAGATGAAGAGATGATCAGAAATCTTGACAGATACCTTGTGAATGCTAATACCATGTTGCCAAACTTACAATTCAACTTAAAGGATAACAAGGATAATGATGAGCAGAAGCAAGATGATCAACCACCTTCGGGCTCAAATACAAGTCAAATTTCTAGAGCAACTGGTAGCAAAGAAAAGAAGCAGGATGAGAAAAAACAAGATGATAAGAAGAGAGGAGAAGAGAGAAGAAGGAAGAAGAAGGAAGACTCCTCATAACCACAAAAGCAATCCCTACCAATCCAAATCAACCAAGATCAACCCTCTAAGCCAACAAACTCAAATACCAAACCACCTCAAACCTCAAAGACCAAATTTCTGTACAAACAAACCGCTAACACCCTACTGAAAGTACCAATCACCTCAAGCCAAACATCTCTAAAGAAAATCTCAAACCTACCCACTGTTAAGCCACCAACCAAAATTCATTATAAATCTGTTGGGAAAAAACCAAAGAAAATGCAAGTTACTGAGGGGGGCATCTGGAACTGTTTCAATTAAAGTGATTTTCTACCTCTAAACTGGTGCACCTCAGATGAAGACTACTTTTAACAATTAACTGAAGAAATGGTCAGAGTTTGGGTTGTAACATTAGAGGAAGTAAGAATCTACTATCGGGATAGAACCTTCACATTTCTTGGCCGTAAATTAATGGACACATTTTCTCCCACAGAGATCAAAAGGGTGATAAGCTTACTGAAGGACAAGGATACTGCAACTAAAGCATGGAGATATGTTCTGGCTGAATGGTTACTAGAAAGGGAATAAAGAAGAGCAAGAGAAAAGGCTGAAAGTGATGAGAGGAAAAGAAAGTATATTGAGGAGATATAAATGTATATACAAAGATTTGAGGAACTCAAGGCAAAGCGGATGAGCAGAATTACCAAGAATGGACAATTTCTCAACATCAAGGTTGGCAGATTCTCAAGATTTAGGGCTGGGTTCTTGAATAGTTATCCATTAGCAGATAAACTCAATCTTGTAGAAGCTTTAAGAGGAACACCAATCATATAGGAACTGAAAGTGCTTGTAGAAAAGAAACAAGAGATGAGAAGTTTGATTAATGAATTTAAACTCAAGAAATCCTTATGTATAAATGGTGTATTTCTATCAATTCTTATGTAATGTTCTATTGTTCATTGTAGCTCAGAGTTAGTCTTGTTACTGGGCATGAATTTGTGATAAGCAATCTTCTCACAAATTTGGGGAGATTATTGTGTAAGACATGCCTGTATTATAATAAGATTAAGTCAAATTGACAGCCCTAAGTAAGTTGTATGATAATCCAAGTTTGTATTTTATGTTGTATTACTTGAGTCTATAAAAGTGTAAATAGATTAGACTGGAGTATTTTTCTGTAAAAAGTCTCAAGCCTAAGAATAAACTCTGGAAGAAGATCATGAAGATCATGCCTCAAAGAAAGTGTGAAGAAGCTTGGAGTTGAATAGATATATTTTGAGAAAAATATTCTAAGTCAAGAAATCTACAAGTCACAGATCAAGTCATATAGAGAAGTCATTCGAGAACTCCATAATGACTTATCGACAAGTCAAAAATAGCTTATAGAGAAGTCTCAGAGATATCGACAAGCCAAAATGAAGATATAAAGATTGGAGATATTGACAAGTCAAGTTCACATTCGAGAACTCAGAGATCTCGACAAGTCAAGTTTACATTCGAGAACTCAGAGACCTCGATAAGTCAAAATACTTGTAGAGAACTAAGAGATCTCGATAAATCATTATACTTATCGAGATGACAGTTCTCTATAGTTCAAACTGGAGATCTCGATGTAAAACTCAAAGTACAAAATGCAGACCAGTTAAAGATCCAAGATTATCAATCAACAAAAAAATCAGTCACTGATTTGAAAAATCTACAAAAAGCAGCTTGAAGAGTACAAGATTAAAGGCCAAGATTAACTGACAAAGTAAAGTCACAGACATGCACAATTTGCAAAGATACACTAAGACAGAAATACAAAGTTTTAGTTTTAGTAAAATCCTTGTTAAAAAAAATCAAAAATCTCAACGGGTGCACTATCCGTTTGTTGTTAATAAACAAATATTATTACTCATTATCTGATATAACTAAGACTTTTTTATCACTATACAGAGCTATCGTTTTAGAAAATATTAATCTACATGAATTATTTTGTACCATTAATATTAACTAGAGACATTCAATCAATTAATCAACTGTACTCAATATATATCGTATAAAGTGTTAGGTCACACACACTGTAGAGGGGGTGAATACAGTGTAAAATACAATCAAATCGAACTTTAATATCTTAAGTAACAGAAAACAAACTTTATTGAAGCAATAAACTCTGTTACAGTATGGAACTGTTACCTCTCAGTGATGGACAAATATCACGAGAGCTGCTAGAGTTACAATGAATAATCTTCTCGAATATGATAACACTTATAGTGTAAACCCTATGTCTGTGTTTATATACTACACAGTTACAAGATAATCGCTAATTGATATGGAATATAATTCTGCTTCCTAATATATATCAACCAGATATCTTTTCTTCCAAGTATTCCATTCTACACAGAATTCCTTCTTCATGCATATCTCTTCTTATGTTTATCTCGATCTTCTTTCCTTTAATCAGCTATTATCCTTATCTGATCGTCCTTCAGCACTTAAGTTCTGATATCCAACTTCTGATGATTATCTCCTGATAATATAAGTACTGATATCCTTAAGTCCTGACTTCCAGTATAAGTACTGCTTCCCAGTTAAGTACTGATTTGTCCTGTTAAGTAAGATCTGAAAACTAAACATAAATCATATTAGCCATGACATTATCAAATATATCTAACAATCTACCCCAACTTGTAAATTAGCATAATATACAAGTTTAACAGATATTTGATGATGTCAAAAACATTAAGTACAAATGCATGAGAATTAGACTAGATAACTACAACTTACAGTCCTTAAAGCTTTACCAATATTTAACTTCTGATAACAGCTTCAGCCTGTACAAATATCAGAATTTAAGCAGTTGTAGATCTTTGACTTGGCTTCATCTTCTGTTCTCTCTGATGTCAGGAGTTGTTCTGAGATAGTTCTTCAACAAACATCTCTCAACATATCTAAGTTCATCAATCATCCTCTTTTTAGCATCTTTAAGCTCTGTAGTATCTTCACCAATTTGAAAGATTGCAGCCCTGAGATCATTAATCTTTGCTTTTCTTATATCCTGATCCAGTCTGATCAAATAAGCTTTATCAGACTCAAGATTAAATTCCACAGCCCTGTATCCTAGAAAGGTAGTTATAATTTGAGCAGAATTGGGCTTCATTTCAACTATATCACCCTTGTGATCTCTGTACTTTGGAACATATGTGATGTCAGACTTAACCGAATAAAGCCTTTTCTATCTCTGAATCTGATCCTTCAAATAGTTTGCAGCAGTTCCTGTCAATCTGTCATCCACTTGAAGTAAGAATAATACATGCTCCAATTCTTCAAAATACTTCAATGGAATGGCATTTTGCCTTATATGATAAACCCTACCATCTGTCATGAAGTAGAACAAGATGTGTTCTTTCAAGTAGGTATGGTAAACCATTTGTACAGATTCCAGTTGATTCAATCTCTCAGGAGTTGCTCCAATACCTAGTTCACTCAAGGAAGTTGGATCATTGGTAGTGTTCTGTATTCTTCTTTCATCAGCACTTCCCAATCCAGTTTTATCTCTTGCTTCCTTTCCAGTAACTACTCTAGCTTCAAAACCACTTGCAGTAGTCTTCAAAGGTTGAGTTTGTTTTGCTTTAGTGAATCCTGGTAGGAGTGTCTTTGGTCTAACTTCTGATATCAAGTTAACTTGAGCTGTGTCAGAGGTTACTTGCTTCTTTGAAATATCAGAACTTACTTTATCTTGACTCTGAACAAATTGAGCCATGTCAGAGGTTGTTTTAAGAACCTTTCTTGAAGTCAGAGCAAGATCATCATTTTCATCAGTAATTTCTTCATCCTCAGGAGGCACATAAACCTTGATAGGTTCACCAACCTTTTCTTTACCCTTGGATCTTGGATCTATCTGCGGTTGTGATTTAGCCAATGTTGCTTCAGTATGTGTCCTTTCTTTGATCACAATGCCTTTGAGTTTTGGAAGTGGCTTTTTACCAAAAGCTTCAGATTTAGATGTGACTTTCTCTGATTTAAGTCTGGCTTCTTATTCCATTAAACTCTCCAAGTCCATTCCTGGATTTTTCTGAAGAAATAACTGTCTTGACATTTCTTCATCAAGATCTAAAAGTTCATCAGAACTTATTCTTTTACCAGTAGTAGAACTAATTCTCTTCCCAGTATCAGAACTTGTCCTGTGACTTGTGATTTCAGCTTTTCTTGATGTGAATCCTCTACCTTGACTATGACCTCTACCCGTTCCAGAGTTTCCTTGATCATCCTTTTCATCATCCTTCCCTTTCAGTGTCTTGTCAGTTTTGCATTTGGACTTAATTACTTTCTCCCCCTTTTTGGCATCAGCAGGTAGTAGAAGAGAGACAAGCAATTCCACTGAGGCTTGGATTTCATTAAGTTGTGATTGCTGAGAAGCTTGATTTTTCAGAATATCATCAATCTGAGTTTGGTGATTATCTTGAGTCTTCTCAATATAAGCAATCCTGTCAAAGGTAGGTTGGAAGAACTTTTTCTTATCAATCTTGTGAACTTGTTCTTGCTTCATTAGTTCTTCCCTTAAGAGATGTAACTCTGCATGAGTATTTGAATGAAGACCTTGTAAATGTTTAGTACTCAATGCAGTGACTCTAAGCTGTATTTTGAAATCATCAGTATTTAACATCTCATCATCTTTTGTCAATTGCTCAGCCAGATTCTGTGCAGTTGGAACACAAGTCACTGAGTTCCATTCCTTAGTCCACTCCTGTCCTGCAGGAGTTTCACTCCAAGGCACTGGTGCTTCTCTGGTAACAAACTTCTTAACAAGTTCAGACTTAAGAATAGTTTGTTGAGGAGCATGTCCTGAAGGACCTGCTGCATCATCATCTGCATTTGGAGCAACATCACCAGTATCTCTAGCATTTGCAGCATCAGAACTTACAGAATTAGTATCTTCTGATAAAACAACAGTGTGAGTAGCAATGAAGGCTTCAGCATCCTCTAATTGCTGATCTGGTTCTAAATTCTGATCAACAGCCATATCCTGATGCTCACCTAAATTCTGATCATCAGCATCTAGATGCAGAGAAGGTGTAGTAGATAACTCTGGAGTTTGAACAACATCAGTAACAGGTGTTGTGGATGGATTATATGCTGTTGGAGCTTCTAATAGAATTACTTCAGGCACAACCAAGTTGTGAACATCAATATCAGCACTTGTGCCTGGATCAACAGGAGATACAGATGGTGTGTTGGCCTTTTCAGAAACAGCTTCCTGAGATGGAGTTGATGGAGAAGAAGTGACTTTAGCAAATTCCTTTTCTTATGAGATCAGAGATTCCTGATCCCCTTCCTTAGCTGCTTCCTCTTCATCATCTGAAACTGGCCTATTTGCCCTCTGTTTCTTGTATCTTTTTGTAGATTTGGATTCCTTGGGAGTTTCAGAAACTGTCATTCATCTAAGCCTCTTGAGAAGCCTAGATCCCTCAATTCCAGAATCCTTTTGAGAAGTCTCTTTCTCAGCTTTATTAACAATAGGTTCTGAAGAAGGAACCTGTTCCTCAGTATCAGATTCATCTCTCAAAGTAATCCTCCTTCTCTTTTGAGGTGTTTGAGGAAAAGTCTTTGTCCTCTTAGGTTTGGAAGAGGAAGGCTTTACAGTAGGTGCTGAGGATGAGGGTTGAACAGTCTGTGAAGTCGAGAGATAGGATTTGATATATTGCCTGAGGGTTGGTTGAGTAGAATGAGTGGTAGGTGCTGATGGTTGTTGTGGTGTTTGGGTGGTTGTTGTTGGTTGGACATCAGAATAAACAGAGCTATAAGTATCAGGATCAGCATTTACTAAGATCTGTTTTACAGACTGAGGAATCTATAAAGGTCTAACCACTGATTTCTTAGTGTCAGTATTTATCAGGTCATTAAAGTAACGTTTTGCAACCTTAAAAGGTGGAGTTGAGGAATTGACTAATTGAGGTTCATCAGTACAAAAAGTATATATAAGTTGACAGAATCTAGCAAAGTAAACAACATTCCTATCCTCTGTCATCCTATCCCCAATAAAACCAATTATAGCAGTTGCAAAATCAAAATGAGTTTGGTTTATAATAGCATACCCGATGTGCTGACTCATTATAGGAAGAGCATCAAAATTTGAATAGTTGTTCCCAAAAGCTTTAGTGATGCAGTCGAAGAAGAAGCTCCATTCTCTTCTGATATGAGCCCGTTTCAACTGCCCAAACTTTGCCAAACTCTGTTCATATCCCAAACTGGCCATTAACTCCTGAAGAGCTGATTCCTCTGGAATTGAAAAGGTACATCCTTCTGGGAGATGAAGAGCCCTGCGTATTATACCAGGAGTGACTGCATATGAAGAATCACCCACTTCGAAAACAATACTGGGAGTGCCATGTGTACCACCATTATCAAAGTGCCCAGTCCGCCAAAACGTCAGAACTTGTTGGCTCGAAAAGACTGAAGGCTGGGTCAATGCATATCCAATCTCACTATGTGCAAGAAGATCTTGCACAAAATGCAATTCAGATGGAGCTTCGGCATGATCAAGAATTGCAGCATAGTTGTTTGGAACAAATTTAGCTCCATCAATGATTAAATCCTTAGGTGCCATGTGAAAAATTTAGATTTAAGAGTGCCTGTTAGGTGTTTGATAAAATGTCTGTATGAAAAACCAACGTTAGAAGAAGAAGGAGAGTAAAAACAAGTAGAGAGAAAAAGTATGAAGGGAAATAAAAGATTAAAAAATCCTCTCTATTTCTTACTTATACTCTGAAAAAAAAATATTACCGTTGGACACCTGTCAGACATGCAGTAATAACGGATAGTTACTGGGCTCGAGAAAATAGTAATCATTACTTACCCACTTGTCGTTTTTCAAGGAAAAACCGTTCCATTTATCCAGATATTCCATTAATCAAGGTGAAATAGTTTTAATTCAAAATTGAAACCGTTCCCACTTATTTAATTATTTTTTACTGCAACATTAATATTCTGAAAATAAATCAAGTGAAAATGACCAAGATAAATCAGATGAGTAAGTACTGATAAAGTAAAATCAGAACTTAAATTAAAATAGAATTTATATGGTCATCAGAATATGAATATTTATCAGGATTTATCAATACATTACAAAATAACTTAGAGATAAAATCTTGAAACAAAAACAAATTTCATTAATATATCAAGTGAATACATTCATAAAATTGAAATTACATCAGTACTTGTACAAGATTTCCCTAAGCTGCTAAACCTAACGTCAACAGCCTTTGTCCTAGCTCAAGAAGCAGGGCAAGGCTGATGATGAAGAAAAATAGGAAGAAGAAAATAAATCATTTCTTCTTCCTACTCTCGATAAACAGAATGGCGAGTCGAATGATTCGCTCTTGCTGGCGGAGAGCTTCCAGCCTTTCCTCCTCCAATCGCTCCAGATGGCGATGGTAATCCATATAGAAGAACAGGAGGTGGGTGAGTACCTCCTGTGGGACAGAGTCCCATATCTCATCAGGAATGGCAGTGACGTGCCATTCCTGCTGCCACTCAGCACAGCTTAGCCCCATATTGAAGGTTTCGTAGTTCAAAAACATGTTATATTTGACCATGATGTTTTTGAAAGAAAAAGTATGAAGGTAAGGTGAGTTTGTGAGAAAAGATTTGATGGGAAGGCTGATGTGAAGTGGTTGCTTATATAGGCAAGAGAATGTCAGGAGACGCAAAGAAATTTAATGTTGACAGGTAGAATTAATTCTACCTCGTCTCCCTAGACTTGGAAAAAGAAAAACATTCATTGGAAAGAGAAAACATGGTTTAATGCGCACAAGAAGCAAGTAAAAGTTGACTGTTCAAGTACGAGTACCATTAACCCTAACCATAGTGACTATTAATCTTCCACTTCAACATATTCTAGTTTGAACCGAGACTGTTATCAAATTTTATCCACAGATAAGTCAAGTAAAGAATTAGACTGTAATATCAGAACTTAGACTTATATCAGAACTTAACAGTCATCAGAACATAATTTCTTAACTCGAAAAAGGAATGCCTATCTTAGTAAGTCCTCATACAAGTTCTAAGTTATATTCTTCAGAACTTAATCATTAGAACATGCAACCAGAACTTGTCCTCAGAATTTGTGCAATGTGACACAATGACTATTTATCTAAAACAACGTAGATCACCACAGTAATTTTCATCATTCATATGGAGTGATTAGTGTGTGCATTAAGCTAAATGTCAGACAAAGAGTAAAGTCTAATTTACTTCAGTACATCTTAGAAATAAGGCATAACTAAAACGTTGCTAAAGAGCTGTCATTATTCTGAAACCTACTGTTGAATAAGTTCATGCTTGAGTCCACCTCAACTATTTTGTGCTAATTTTATGCATCATTTTAAATTCCATTTCACAGTGGCTTCTCAGTGTAAGTGAGTCACGACCGCTTATCAGAATTTATGCTATTATCAGAGTATTTCTCCAGTAATCATAGAGTGTGAAAAGTCACCAAGAAAATATTTTGCTTTTCTAATGCATATTTACTTAATACCAGCAATGCACTTGGGTCGTCCCTTCCACATTTTTACTCTAGATCTCAAAGGAGTACCTGATTTTATTCTTTGTTCCTTTTGCTTTTTCTTTTGATAAGTGAGGTTTATTAGCACTTAGTGCATTCAGTAGATTTACTAGTATCAGAACTTAACAGATGAGTAGCATTATTTTAATTTGTGACTTAGTAATAAGATAGACAAAGTAAACTCAACTAAGCTCAATTATCAGAATTTGCTTGTGTCAATAGATTTCCACAGAAATAATTACTTCTTACATGTGATCCTTTGTTTATTGAAGACTAATAGATCAGCATCTAGCACAGTTATCCTCATAGGATTGAATAGTTACTTAAACAGACATATCACTTATCAGAGTTTAGAAACATATATCAGACAACAGTCAGTACTTAAACACATTTGACAATTAAGCACATAATACACAAAGAGATTAAATTCTGTAAATACTGATCATAAAGTCTGATATAACAGAACAAAACTAAGCAGATTTAGAGAAAGAACCTGAAACCATTCCAAGTTCATTTACCAATCCTGTAAAAGTGGCTTCACACAATGGTTTTGTGAAGATATCTGCTAGTTGTTGATCTGTTGGAACAAAGTGCAATTCCACTGTACCTTCATCCACATGTTCCCTTATGAAGTGGTACCTGATGCTGATGTGCTTTGTCATAGAGTGTTGAACTGGATTACCTGTCATAGCAATAGCACTTTGATTATCACAGTAAATAGGGATTTTGAAATATGTTAACCCATAATCCAGTAACTGATTCTTCATCCAAAGAATCTGTGCACAACAGCTTTCTGCAGCAATATACTCTGCTTCTGCAGTTGATGTGGAAATTGACTTTTGTTTCTTGCTGAACCAAGAAACCAATCTGCCTTCAAGAAATTGGCAGCTTCCACTTGTGCTTTTCCTGTCAATTTTGCAACCTGCAAAATCTGCGTCTGAGTAACCTATTAGTTTAAAATCTGATTCTCTAGGATACCACAATCCGAGATCAGCTGTTCCTTTAAGATACTTGAAAATTCTTTTCACAGCTGTTAAGTGAGGTTCTCTTGGATCTGCTTGAAATCTTGCACAAAGACAGGTAACATACATGCTATCAGGTCTACTAGCAGTTAGATAGAGTATAGAGCCAATCATACCTCTGTAATCAGTAACATCTACTGATTTACCAGTATCCTTATCCAGTTTTGTTGCAGTGGCCATGGAAGTGGATGCACTTGAACAATCTTGTATTCCAAATTTCTTCAGCAAGTTTCTGGTGTACTTAGTTTGACAAATAAAAGTGCCTTCTTCATTCTGCTTGACTTGAAGGCCCAGAAAATAGCTAAGTTCCCCCATCATACTCATCTGATACCTTGACTGCATCAGTTTGGCAAACTTCTTGCAAAGTCTGTCATTTGTAGACCCAAAGATGATATCATCAACATAAATCTGGACTAGAAGTAAGTCCTTTCTATGGTTGAGGTAGAATAGTGTTTTGTCTATTGTTCCTCTGTTGAATCCACTTTCCAGAAGAAACTGAGCTAAAGTCTCATACCATGCTCTAGAAGCTTGCTTAAGTCCATAAAGTGCTTTATCAAGCCTGTAGACATAATATGGATGTTTGGAATCTACAAAGCCTGGAGGTTGTTCAATATATACTTCCTCCTCTAATTCTCCATTGAGAAAAGCACTTTTCACATCCATTTGAAAGACAGTAAACTTTTTGTGAGCAGCATAAGCCAAAAATATCCTTATAGCTTCTAACCTAGCAACTGGTGCAAATGTTTCATCATAATCAATTCCCTCCTGTTGAGAATATCCTTTTGCAACCAGCCTTGCCTTATTCCTTGTAATTATGCCATCACTGTCAGTTTTGTTTCTGAATAACCACTTTATACCAACAACAGATCTATTCTTTGGTCTTGGCACTAGGGTCCAGACTTTGTTTCTTTCAAATTCATTTAACTCTTCCTGCATTGCTTGCACCCAATCAGCATCTTGAAGAGCTTCTTCCACTTTCTTTGGCTCAGTCTGAGAGAGAAAAGAATTGTAAAGACATTCGTTTGAAGTACCTGTTCTAGTTCTGACACCTGCATCAGGATTTCCAATTATCAAATCAGGTGTATGTGATTTTGTCCACTTTCTTGCAGATGGAAGGTTTTCTCTAGAACTGGATGCTCCCCCATGATCCATGCTGTCTTCATTTTCATTTTCTGATGCTCCCCCTGAAACTATGCTCTCTGAGTTGGATTCTTCAGAATTTAGATTTTCAGCACTATCAGAACTTGGCTTATCAGAACTTGACGAATCAGAACTTGAAGAGCCAGATGTATGTTCTGATGTTTCTTGAGATGCGGTAAGATCTTGAGTATGCTCCCCCTGCATAGGTGCATCTTCCTTTGGCGTAGTCACCACAGTTTCAATAACATCAGAGTTTAATCCATCAGAATTTCCAGTATCAGGACTTAGACTATCAGGATTTTTAGTATCAGAATTTGAGTCTTCATTTTCAAATCTCAGCTGATCATGGTCAATAAAATCTTCAAGACCAGTAATCTTCTTGTCATCAAAGGAGACATTGATAGATTCCATGACCACTTTTGTTCTCAAATTATAGACTCTGAAGGCTTTTGTGGAAAGTGGATATCCAACAAAGATTCCTTCATCAGCTTTTAGATCAAACTTGGATAGCTGTTCAGGATGAGTCTTGAGAACAAAACACTTGCATCTAAATACATGAAAGTACTTCAGATTTGGCTTCTTTTTCTTCACCATCTCATATGGTATTTTTCCTTGCTTGTTAATGAGTGTTGCATTTTGAGTAAAATAAGCAGTCTGCACAGCTTCAGCCCAGAAATAGGTTGGAAGCTTTGCTTCTTCAAGCATTGTACGTGCAGCTTTAATGAGAGTTCTGTTCTTCCTTTCAACAACTCCATTTTGTTGTGGAGTTCCAGGAGCAGAAAATTCCTGCTTTATTCCATGGTTTTTGCAGAACTCTTCCATTATCAAATTCTTGAACTCAGTGCCATTATCACTCCTTAAGGTTTTCACAGAATCTTTGATCAATTTATCCAGATGTTTGACATGATCAATCAAGATAGATGCAGTTTCACTTTTTGTGTGCAAGAAATACACCTATGTGTATCTAGTGAACTCATCCACTATGACCAATGCATATTTCTTCTTTGCAATAGACATGACATTTACTGGACCAAATAGATCAACGTGTAGTAAATGATAAGGCTCAAGAATTGATGATTCAGTCTTTCTCTTGAATGAAGATTTTCTTTGTTTGGCCTTATGACAAGAATCACAAAGGCCATCAGGAGCAAATACTGACTTTGGCAGTCCTCTCACAAGATCTTTCTTGACCAGCTCATTTATATTGTTGAAATTTAAATGAGAGAGTTTCTTGTGCCAATTCCAGCTTTCTTCAATTGATGCTCTACTCATCAGACAGATTGCAGAACCATCAGTATTTGTTGAAAGCTTAGCTTCATAAATGTTACCACACATGTATCCTTTCAGAACAACTTTGCCTTTAGATTTACTCACAACTTCACAGTGTTCTTCAAAGAAATCAACATGATAACCTCTGTCACAGATTTGACTTATACTCAGCAGATTGTGTTTAAGTCCTGAGACCAGAGCTACTTCTTTAATGATGACATTCCCAAGATTGATATTGCCATATCCCAATGTTTTTCCAATGTTGCCATCTCCATAAGAAACACTTGGGCCAGCTTTCTCCACAAAGTCTGATAGCAGGGCTTTATTTCCAGTCATATGTCCTGAACATCCACTGTCCAGAACTAGAATATTTTTCCTGTTGACCTGCAATCACAAAGACCACTAACGATTAGTTTTAAGGACCCAGACTTGCTTGGATCCTTTGGCCTTATCAAGTTTGTTAACATTTGCAGCGGATTTAGCATCAGAGTTTATGTTAACATTTTTCTTATCAGAACTTACACTATCAGACTTTGAATCAGAATTTACACTAGAAGGAACAATGGAAACTTTCTTCAAAGAATGTTTTAATTGATAATAATCATAGTACAAACTATGATATTCCTTACAAGTATAAATGGAATGCCATAAACTACCACAATGAAAACAAGGATTCTGTGGTTTATATCTAACAGACTGACTCTTAACTCCTAATTTTGAAGGTAAGGAGTTAATGTTCTTATTTATCCTGCAAAAAGAAGCCAGATGGTTAGAACTTCCACAGTTAGGACATATTTTCCTAGGAGCATCAGGAACAGGTTTATAATCATTGCTTTTATTCACACCTTCCTTTCCATTCCTATTTTTCCTAGGTGATTTTACCTTGTTTACATTCTTAACATTTTTCAGCTTATGCTTAAGCTGCTTCTTAGTCATTAAGCCTATGTTTACTTCAGCTGTCTTTTCCTGTTTTAGTTTGTCAGAAGTTAATCCCTCTCTAACTTCTGATTTATCATTATCAGACTTTACAGTTACAAACTTAACAGGTTTTAAATTTGGCTTTTGCTTAACAACAGGCTTAATTTCTACAGTTCCTTTATCATTCTTATCCTCTCCATAACCTAAGCCCTCTTTCCAATTTTCACTACTTAGCAAATTTTGAGTTGTTCTGCCAGAGTTAGTCCAAGTTCTGATTATCTCTCTTTCCTTTTCTAACTCAGTTTTTAGAGATTCATTCATTTTTAGCACTTCATCCCTAACATAAAAAGCATCATCTCTATCCTTCTGAGTTTGATGGAACATAACTAACTCTTTTTCTAAGAAATCATTTCTTTTCTTAAAAGCAAGATTTTCAGAAGTTAATCTTTCACATGTTAAAGTTTGATCTCTATAACTAACAAACATGGTTTTAAGATATCTTCTCAACTCATTAATATCATCAGTATGAAAAGCATTAGTAGTCTGAGGTACCTTTGTTTCAGCAGCTTCAAAACTGCTCTCAGCACTTTCTTTATCAGCATTTGCCATCAACGCATAGTTCTCCTCACTTTCAGAGTCTGAGGTGTCTGTCCAGCTTTTCTGCTTTGTGACAAGAGTCTTGCCTTTGTCACCCTTTACCTTCTTACAATCAGGAGATATGTGGCCTTTCTCACCACAGTTATAGCATTTGACATTGGTATAATCTCCTCTATCAGACTTTCCTCCTCTGCCTTCAGATCTTCTGAAATTCTTCTTATCAGAACTTATGCCTTTCCTGGAAAACTTCTTTCCCTTCCTGAACTTCCTGTATGCAATCTTTGTGATCCCTTTCACCATAAGAGCACACAGCTTCATTATCTCCTCACCAGCATCAGTCTCAGGCAAGCTTTCAGAATCTGAGTCATCATCACTTTCAGAACTTGATGACTCAGTATCAGACTTTGTGAACAGAGCTTTACCCTTGTCTTTCCTTGAGGTAGCTGCCTTGGGGGATTCTTCTTCAGCCTTAAGAGCAACTGTCCTTGACTTTCCTCCTTTCCTCTTACTTCTTTGTTCCATCTCAAGTTCATGAGTCTTGAGCATTCCATAAATTTCATCAAGAGTTGTTTCATCAAGATTGTAATTGTCTCTTATTGTTGTTGCCTTCAAATCCCAACATTCAGGAAGAGCTAACAGGAATTTAAGGTTTGAATCTTCAAGATCATACTCCTTATTAACCAGTGACAGATCATTCAAGAGTTTGACAAATCTATCATATAAATCAATCAATGATTCATTAGCCTTTGAGTCAAAGTGTTCATACTCTTGAGTGAGTATTGTCTTCCTGTTCTTTTTAATCGTATCAGTTCCCTGACACCTTGTTTCCAGAGCATCCCATATCTCTTTAGCAGTCTTGCAGTTAATTACCCTGTTTGACATTATATTATCAATGGCACTATGCAGTAAGTGTCATACCTTAACATCCTTAGCAATTGATGCAATATCTTCAGTAGTATAATAACTCTTTTCCTTTGGTACGGTTTTTGCTGCTTCACCTGCAACTGCAACTGCGAGCTTGGTTGGTTTGTGAGGTCCTTCCTTGATTCTATCAAGATATTCTGGATCTGTAGCTTCCAGAAACATGGTCATCCTCACCTTCCATATGGCATATTCAGATGGTCTCAGTATGGGAACTCTGATGGTTTCATATCGACTTTGGATTTGTGTCTTTGGAGGTTCTTCAGTTTTGGTAGGCTTAGTTGGAGTTTCTGTGTCAGACATGATTGTGTTTGGATCTTTAACTGTATGTGTGTTAACAGTAAAGCTCTGATACCACTTGTTAGGTCACACACACTGTAGAGGGGGTGAATACAGTGTAAAATACAATCAAATCGAACTTTAATATCTTATGTAACAGAAAACAAACTTTATTGAAGCAATAAACTCTGTTACAGTATGGAACTGTTACCTCTCAGTGATGAACAAATATCACGAGAGCTGCTAGGGTTACAATGAATAATCTTCTCGAATATGATAACACTTATAGTGTAAACCCTATGTATGTGTTTATATACTACACAGTTACAAGATAATCGCTAATTGATATGTAATATAATTCTGCTTCCTAAAATATATCAATCAGATATCTTTTCTTCCAAGTATTCCATTCTTCATAATATTCCTTCTTCATGCATATCTCTTCTTATGTTTATCTCGATCTTCTTTCCTTTAATCAGCTATTGTCCTTATCTGATCGTCCTTCAGCACTTAAGTTCTGATATCCAACTTCTGATGATTATCTCCTGATAATATAAGTACTGATATCCTTAAGTCCTGACTTCCAGTATAAGTACTGATTCCCAGTTAAGTACTGATTTGTCCTGTTAAGTAAGATCTGAAAACTAAACATAAATCATATTAGCCATGACATTATCAAATATATCTAATATAAAGCAGTGTCTTGAGAGGGTAAAAATAGTCTCACCCTCATTCAAAAAAATGTAGAGACTTATTTAACAAAAGATCACCGGCTTGTGTGTGCATTCATATGTGTATTCTAAGTACAAGGTGATATACAATATACAATAATACATAAAAGTACGTAATATTAAGCCAGACAATACATTGGCACATTATTTTCTTCACATGACACTTATCTATGTCATGAAAATCTCCGCTTATCAGTGTAGCCCCTTCCCACCGACTAGTTTGCCGGTAAAATCACTCGGGAAATTTATTTTATTTTATTTTATTTTATTTTATCGTAGGGAACCTGCAGCCGTTACCCTTCGGGTGTGCACTACTAAACCCCACGTGCTCACGCAATAGCCTGCAAACCACGTGAACCAAGATAATCGCATTAAAGCGACATGCTCTGACTTAGGAGGCATGATCATAAATTCTCCTCATGTGAGATTCAAACATGTGACCAAGATGATAGTTATCCCCTCTTTAACCAACTGAGTCAACACTTGCAGGCTCAATCGAGAAATTTGAAGGTCAATAATAATCAATCAATGACATAATTTCATATAAAGAAGGTGATATGAGATCCAATTCGTATTGGCACTCGAAAACTCATAGATTTTGTTACAGTTAGAGAATTTGGAAATCGCAAAGAATAGATAGCTCTTTGGCTTTCTTGAACAAACCACTAGGGGTCATTTGGTTCACCAAATTCTGGAATTAGGTATGAGTTTCAGTATTTCCAACCCATACCTGGTATTTGGTTGAGAAAAAAAAGAGTTTAATATGCATTCTTCAAACCCCCGAGGTATGGTTTTTCATACCCAAACAGAGAGGTGGGTATGAGAGAGTAGTATGAGAATTAACTTTATAATTACTATTTTAATTTATGTTTAAGCATTTAAATGTAATTGTTTAATACCAAAATAAATTTATAAACCAAAAAAATATTAAAATAATAATAAAATTATATATTAAAATAAATTAAAATAATTGACTTAAAATATTTTAAATTTAAGATGTTCATTCCAGCACTTAACCAAATACATAATATCAAATATGATACCTCAACTCCATATCACTTTAATCTCATTACTAATTTAACCCGATATCACGTCTTGAATCAAACGATAATTTATCAATTAACTAAAGACGTTATTTTACGAAATAGTTGGACTCACCTTAACAAACTATGATGACACTGAACAAGCAAATTGCAAAAATATAGCATATTCTGCTAGCTTTATATTTTGATGCCCTTAAAATCCAAAATTGTCGGATCACACATTTTCTTTTTAGCTACCACGTGGAATTATCTAAACAAGAAGAAATAAAACGTTGTAATTTGACAACACATATGCCAATAATATCTAAATTGAGACCTCTAAAATTATTCATATTTATTTCATATAAAATTTGATTTAAAATAAATTAAATATTGATTAGACATATCTATCACCTTAATTATCTTATACATTAAAATAATTTTCAATATCTTATTGGTAAAAGACAATATTTTGGTTTAATACTTTATTATTACTCTAATATTTTTTTTTGATATTGATGGGAAGCAGGGCACAGGTGCGAAGAGAAAGAGTGAAATATTTGGTCAGAGTTTAGAGGGAGTTCGTTAGCACACATTTTCAGAGACCACTACACCTGTCAAGTCACTCTCTCTCTCTCTCTTGTGTAAATATATAATCGTTTAATTCATTACCGTTGTAACGATGTCAACGATCAACATACAATCGATGCTGAAACCGGAACTACCTTCTCGAACCTTCATCTCCGATCACCGCCTCTCCTCCGAATTTTTTTACGATTCTCGAGACCGAAAAAAATGTTTCCGCAAGCAAAAAATGAGTCATGTTAAATCCATGCGTATTGCTCAACCCAATTTTGATTCTCCCAACGGTCCATTCACTCCTGTATGTATCTCCCGCCTATATATCTTCTTTCTATATCTATTGAGCTTGAATTTTAATCATATATGTGATTTGTTTGCAAGTGAATCTTCTGTTATTCATTTGTTTCATTTTAATATTTATAACTATAATTTATTCTGATTCTGTTACAGTCTCCTGTATCCTGCAAGTAGCTGAATATGTATATAGCCTAATTTATTTAATTCACAGTATGCAATTAGGTCTTTCTATTATTGATTTGTTCACTGATTTTATATATATACACACAGCTGAATGAGTATTTCTTAGGTTATTGTAGATGACTAGTAGCAGCGGAGTTTTGAGTCAAGTGTATTTTTACGAGTAATAAGGATTTTATGTATTCTGTTATAAATTTGTTCAAATATATATGTGATTTTATGTGTTTGCAGTTATATTATGTTATTATGTGTACAATTGGATGAGTGTTGCTTACATTATTATTAGATTAGGAGTTGCGGAGTTATGTGTTTTGTGTATTCAAATATCATTCTTATGTTCTGTTTTTGTAGACTTATTAACTGATGAGTTTCTCCTTAGCAGCATTTAAAATTACTGTAGCTAAGCTATAAAATTAAGATTAGTTTAAGTCTCATCTTCGACTATTGGATGTAATGTGTCGTACCTCCCTGTTTTATAGATGTTCCTTTCTGTAGATCTGCGTTCCTTTTCTTATTCGTGAATATAAATCTAATATTTGGCTTTGTTCAGGACAAGCTAGACTCTCCCTTTGACCTTCAGTCTAGTGATTATATTCAGGGGCAGTCTCCATCGACTTCAAGTGTTTCAAGAAAAACAAAGATAGTATGCACAATTGGTCCTTCTACAAGTTCACGTGAAATGATATGGAAGCTCGCTGAAACTGGAATGAATGTGGCTCGTCTAAATATGTCCCACGGCGATCATGCTTCACACCAGAAAACCATTGACCTTGTTAAAGAGTACAATGCTCAGTTTGAGGACAAGGTCGTAGCCATAATGTTAGATACAAAGGTATATTTCCATAGTTATGCTCTTTTTTCTAATGGCTCTATTTATGAACAAAACTATAACAACAATATGCCTATAGTCCGCACTACACACCATAAATAAGTGTCCTAGTAAAGTTTTGGATGATATTAGTACACTTGACCTGGTTAATTATATACCTATAGATTACAGTCGTGTAGTACATAGGTGTTTGGGGTGCTCATCTCATATGCGCTAGTTGTTACTTAGGCAGTCTAACATGTTTGGACTTTGGCCACCTTAAAATAAGTAAAATTGCTGATCAACAAAATTCACATATTTAAAGTTATCAAGATTGGATTCTAGACAAGAAGTTGTAGTTTGTATGACCAAGGTGACATATTATCGCAGACATAATTTACACAGGTGTTTCAACCTTCCATGTACCCGTGTGCATACCTGCAGGTACACATGTGCTCAGATGTTTACATGAGTTTGTCTAACACGAATGTACAACCTCCTGCTTACGTTAATCAATATTGTATCAATTGACAGAGGGATGCTTTTTTCCCTGATCTTTTTTTTTGATTCAGGGACCCGAGGTTAGAAGTGGAGATGTGCCAAAACCAATACTTCTGAAAGAAGGACAAGAATTCAGCTTTACTATAAAAAGAGGAGTCAGCACAGAAAACACTGTTAGTGTTAATTATGATGACTTTGTTAATGATGTGGAGGATGGAGATATAGTGCTAGTTGACGGTAAATAGATATATACTGAAGGAACTTAATGTCCAATTGTAATTTACTCAGTAGAATACTAGGAGGCAGAAATTGGTATAGAAAAATTAATGTCCAATAAATTATATCTGTTTTCATCAGTGTATTTTATACACCTACAAAATTAGCTGATCAGATAACCTAAGTACCTAACTACCATAATCAGCCAACTCAATTATCATTAATCATCTAAACTACTCACCTAAATAGAAGAGGAAGTAACTAGTTGTAAGTCTCATGTTGGACATGAAAGTTGGAGTTATTTTCTTTGTTCTAGGCGGGATGATGTCATTAGCTGTGAAATCAAAGACAAAAGATACAGTTAAGTGCAACGTAGTTGATGGAGGAGAACTGAAGTCAAGGAGGCATTTAAATGTACGTGGAAAAAGTGCAACTCTACCCTCAATAACTGGTCAGTTGCTTGATATGACTTCATTAATTTTGCCACTATTTCTACTTTCTGGTTTCATGATCATGCTAAGAATAACTTTTTATGTTACAGACAAAGATTGGGAAGATATTAAGTTTGGGGTGGACAATCAAATTGATTTTTATGCTGTTTCATTTGTAAAAGATGCACAGGTGGTACATCAGCTTAAAGATTATCTCAGAAGTATGTTTCCAGATCTCCATATTTTTCCTTTTGTTTAAGTACTCCTGTCAAACAGTCTTCATAGCCTGCCTTTTGCTTTATTATCTGATGCAGGCTGCAATGCTGATATTCATGTGATAGTGAAAATTGAGAGTGCAGACTCCATACCAAATCTTCCTTCTATAATTTCTGCATGTGATGGGGTGAGCTTTTTTTACATACTTAGACAGTTTTCTTTTTTATCATCGGTGTATGATTAAATGTCTTGCTTATTTTGATATCTCGCTAATCAGTAATTTTCCACTTTGTATGATTTGTTCTCTATTTCTATATTAAAGGATCCTAAAAAATTAATAAATGGCGAACAGGAGGAAAACCAATATTAATGAAAAGAAAGTTACTGTAGAGTGGAGAATTTTGTTGAGTGTATTATATTTTAATTTCAAAGAGGACAGCTTCATTTGTAAGAAATACCCGAAATTCCGTGGCCTATTTTACGGATATAACTCAGAAAGATAATTGAAGAGTACAGTAGTTTTTACTATCAATGCGCTACGGACTATAGAAATGTTATTATTTATTGAAGGTCAAGTTTGTTGCACATGTAGGTTTGCTGTTGCTTAGACAAAAATGTAATATATACGGTCTCTTCTAGAAAAAAATTACATTATGAGGATCCTCTAGAGAGTAATGACCCTTGCACAATTGATTATGCTATATATCTCTGACAAAATATTTGTCTTAACATAAGCAGGCCACCTATATACTTGAAATGTTAATGTTCTCCCTTATTAAGTCTATGCAGCTGGATATATATTCATCTATATGTCCCTGATAGAGCTTCAAATGAGAGTACTACTTAAAGTAAAGGCTTTTAACTGTACAAGGTGATTCTTAAAAATAATTATATTAAATATATACCAATTAAGTACAACCACAAAGTTCCTGACTTGTTCATTTCTACAACCACTGCATATCCCTCTTTTTCTTAAACAGTTAATATCTATCTAAGCTTCTATGGATTCTCTTAGGCAATGGTGGCTCGCGGAGACCTAGGAGCTGAATTGCCAATTGAGGAAGTCCCTTTGTTACAGGTATATAAATAAATATATGTATATATATATATAGAAAGAAATAAGCTAGATTTAGAAACTAATCTTAGTGTATTTAACACATATCGTTGTGATTGGTTGTAAATGAACATAGTAGTTCTTGGAGAGGATAAAGTGTTAAAAAATTTACTACATATTAGCGTTTCTCCTACTTGAGGAATTAAAATTGGAGTATCTGGTGAATGTTTGATTATATCGCGGGGTTTGGATGGTGTTACTATGAAGACATTTCAATGTGATGTGACATTATTCTCTTTCGTGAAAAGAATAAATTCTTTAGAACTATACGAATTTCTGATTTCTTAAACTCGAATTTCATCAGCCTAATCTATAGCATAATACTCGGCCACAGGCGAATCCAGAAATCTTGGATGCTTTAGTGCTCCTGATTAGAGGGATTGTGATGATTGTCCTTTCAGATATATGCGCGCTTATCTAGTTTTTCGGGTCTCCTTCCTAGAGGATAATAGATTAGTGGCTACTCACAGATCATTATGCAGATTGCAGGCTTTTTATTTACCAGATTGTTCAGTTCTTTATAACCTAATTAAAAACCTCTAGGAACAGCAGTGGGTAGGCTTTATCAGGCCAGGTGAATTTTTTCTAATGTGGGTGTGATGTAGGACATATTCTATAAAAGATGTTTTATGTAACTAAACCAATAAAAAGTGTAGGACATATTCTATAAAGATGTTTCAATAATCAAGTCCCTCAATATATGTGGTGGTTAAATTACTTTTAGGGAAAATAAAACAAAATAATCCCGTGACAATTGGGCTTATATGTAAATAAATTATATGATTATATATAGTCAACCATGAACTAAGTTACCGGGACTCTTCAATTTTGCCCTTATACCCGTGTCCTTCGGACATGACATGGGTGTGGGTATGGGATCTGAGTCGGATCCTTCGGATGGAAACCGGACATTTTGACCTTAAGAAATCTAGTCCAATATGATTTACAAGGCCTCACAACAACTTAATCCTCTTAATTATAGGGAGGGATGTTTATGGATTAGTATTTTCATGTTATCCTTTTGTTTTGTGTTATGACATAAACAATTATGTATATGTTTATTTTATGTGGTAGTAAACATGAATTTACAAATGTTATGTATAATAAAAAGTAGACATACTTTCGCCTATGTTAATGTTATATTTCGAATCCGTACACCTGTGTCCAATTTTGGATCCATATCCATGAATTCTAATTTTTTTAAAATTAAGAGTCTGACACTTGGATCCGCTCCCGTATCCGACACCCGCACCTGAGTCCGGGTAACTTAGACCATGAATATTAAACTCAAAGCCAGACTCTTCAAAAATTCATTACGCTCGAGCTCGGCTTAAAAACTCGATTTTATTTTATTTTATTGTTAATTCTCGAAAGCTCAACTAGTAGTATAAATACTTACAAAATCTCATATATGATATTTTACCTTGAGCTAATATATATTTACATAAAGTTTTAAAGTTTGGTAGTCAGGGTTGGTCTTATTGGGCTGAGTTACGATAATAATTTAGATTATTTGGTCTTTTGGATCAAATTAGAATAATATGAATGTGTAAATTTTAATATAAGATCTTAGACCGTAATAATATGAATTTGTTATTTTTATGGACTGAATTAATAAAATGAAAACATAAACTTTAATAATAGGTATTGAAATATAAAAATATTCTCTGCATGTCGATTTGTATTTAAAATATATTTCAATCATATTAAAGTTTTAATTATCTTAATTCGTATTTGAAATTATTTATGATATTCTACATATGCTCATATTTTTGTGTTTTTTTTATCTTAATTTTTATTTATAGTTACATGTGATAATATATGTATGTTATCTCTTATTTAATAGTTACTCAATTATAATGTTCCATTTGTGCTATTTAATTTGAGATTTTGTTGCAATCATGTTACACTTTGATGTTTTAGAAGTACTAGTAATACTAAATATATGTTATTTTTATGTATGATTTACTTATATATAAGATTATATGTTTATATTGAATCCAATATAGAATTTGCCTGGTAATATACATGTGTGTCTATTAATTCATATTTAGATTTTATTTATTTACGTACGTGCACTCCGCTAGTATGTATTATATATAAACAATAAAAATAAATAAAAACTTGAGTAGTTTTTTTGGAGCTCAGCTAGATGAAGTACTCAAACGGTACCCCAACAACTTGAGCTTGGCTCACTTATTGTCGATTAATATTTTACTAGCATAGCTTGAATAGCTTATGAATAGCTGAATCACTGACACACCCCTACCTGAAAATTAGGAAAAATGTAGAGAGAGTTGCAACATGCTTTCCCTTAATTTCAGATGGCTAAACGGATAGATATTCCGGAGTTTTTTCCTCAATATATTTATTCTTGTTAAGTACGATAGAACTAACTAACCTTGTAGCTGTTTGTCTCCGGGGTCTGGTGTTATTAAGGAGTAGCGAATGATATTTGATGAGATTGAGGGCGTCACTTTGTACGGAATTCAGCCAACAACCTTGATCATGTATATATATACATTATGCCATCTGAATGAGAACTAACAAATGATGTTAATATAGGAAGATATTATCCGAAGGTGTCGCAGTGCGCAGAAACCAGTGATAGTAGCAACAAATATGCTAGAAAGCATGATTGATCACCCGACGCCAACAAGGGCAGAAGTATCTGATATTGCAATTGCAGTAAAAGAAGGTGCAGATGCCGTCATGCTTTCAGGAGAAACTGCTCACGGAAAGTAAGTTATCCTGCTTTATTTTGTGCCATTAAGTATATTTTTTTCCTAAGGTCAATGGAATGAATTAATGAAAATATGCTTGTACCGGGACCTTTTTAGCGAATATCTTTTGAATATCTCCGAGGCATCTTGTTAAATTTGATAAACTGTCTTGCTTATTGGAAGTAATTGCTCCAAGAGCAATTTTGTCAAGTCCACAGTTGATTTATCTTGATATCGACTTTAGGTTTCCACTGAAAGCTGTTAAAGTAATGCATACCGTGGCATTGAGAACTGAGTCAAGTCTACCTGTAAGGGATAATCCTGCTGGGCAGTTCAATGTGTACAAGGTTCACAATTCTGAATTTTTATTATAATGTTGGTGCAATCTATGGTGAACTGAAGAAAGCTAAAATGTGTCAATTTCATTTACTTGGAAACAATACGGATTACTTTTGTATAGTCTAGTCATATTATTTGTATACCCGTGCTTAATTAATATTTTCTTGCCAGAGCCATATGGGTGAAATGTTTGCATTCCATGCTACCACCATGGCAAATACTCTGGCGACTCCAATGATTGTCTTCACAAGAACAGGCTCCATGGCCATACACTTGAGCCATTATCGTCCATCCTCAATAATCTTTGCATTTACCAATGAGTAAGTACAGAATATTGTAAGACAAGAAAAATGCTTTTAGTTTAAAGTAAGCATTTAATTTACGACTTCACGATACACGATAGTCATGTACTCTACAAATACAAACTGATGTGTTGCTTAACCTTCTTAGTTTAGTGTGACATGCTGGACTTCCTTAAGAGTTATAGTAAAACCTATCAAGTATTTTTTTGGAAGTGCTTCATTGTTCACCTACTAGATAAATCTATGATTGTTGTTTTAGATGTTCTTGCAGTTATATATACTAGAAATTGAACCAATGAAAGCAACTTTAAGTGGTTAATTTTAAACAAGCTTATAACCTGTGTGGTGCATGATGTTCTTTAATTTTATATTTTTAATAAATATAATCATATACTCCCTCTGTCCCGTATTGGTTGAGCTGCTCAAATTCATACGATTTTTAAGAAATTCTAGTTTGACTCCCCTAGATTCATTATCAGCCACACAATGTTGAACTAGTGGATGGATGACACCTAGGCATATTTTAAAGAATGTGGTTGTAAAATTCTTAAACATATGTTTTAAAAGACAAGTTCATTTTTTTTGGGACGTACATAAAAGGAAAGTGGGTTAACCCTTTTGGGACGGAGGGAGTATTATAATAATATTATTTATTTTTTAATATATGTACATATATATCATTCGTCAAATTGAATTAATTTGTAAAATTTATTGTATTGGTTGTATTATGTTTATATTTTGAATAAACAATATAGCATATATATATATATAGTTTCTATTTTAAATTTAGTTTTTATTTGATCATTTGCCTATATATATATTTGTGTGTGTGTTTAGTATTAAAACTCGTGTAAGTAGTGTTTGTATATACTCAATTAAGCTCATATAAATAGTGTTTGTATATATCTGTGTGTGACCAGATTAAAGACCGCCCGACCAAATTACCGATAAAACTTTCAATATTTCGTCTTTAATAATATAGAGTATGATATGTCTAATCTTAAGTTGCCACCAATACATGACCTATTGACAAGTCTGCCAAAAAATAGTGTAAGAAATGGTTAGATCTTGCCTCAGCCTCTTTGGGCAATTAGATATATATCTGGCTATTATTTAAGTAGCTGTGTATCTATTTTACAATTTTTAGCTTACGTTTCCTCGTAATACCATATTTTTCTTACAGCAAGTTTTGTTGCTCATTATTGGGAAGTGACATAATTTGTTCTCATAAATCAATTTGTTTGAAACACATGTATAGTCTTACACTACCAGTGGCTCTCTTTCCAACAATTTTTCTCTTAACAAAGGATGAGGAAAACCTATCAAAAGTCCCAACTAACACTCTAAACCTATCTTGACCAAATGATTATGCTACCTCTTCCTCCAATAATTGTTATGTGATTTTTATTGACATATCTTGTGGCAACTAACTGCACTATTGTATATGAACTCATGTATTCATCAATATCAATCCTAATTTTCTGTTTCTTGTCATAGTTCTAAAAATCAATATATTTAAAGTACCCTGTTTTGACTTTTAACTAACAAGAGGCATCTCATGGCTTGGCAGACCAAGGGTTAAGCAGAGACTGGTTCTCTATCACGGATTGATGCCCATATATATGGAGTTCTCAGACGATGCGGAGGAGACATTTTCTCGAGCTTTGAGGCTTTTAGTGGTGAGAGATGTTTTTCCTATTATTCTTTTACTTTTACTGCTTTTGCCATGTACTTTTTTTTATCTCCCTTTCTTTTTGGCGTCAGAGTAAGAATCTGATCAAGGATGGAGAATATGTAACTCTTGTCCAAAGTGGAGCACAGCCAATCTGGCGTCGAGAATCAAGTCACCATATTCAAGTTCGGCAGGTTCAAGGTTGATTTATTTCTTATGACATGGTAGTTCCTAAAAAATGCTTCCGAGTCTCATTTTATTTATGTCATGCAAACATGTGGAATGTCTTATTTTCCCCCCTCTATTTTCCTGTTACATATGATTACTTTTGTAGATGAAATTTTTTATGCTAATGACAAATTTTGAAGTTTTTTATAACATGAAATGTAAATTTAGTTTCTCTGTTAATCACGTTATCATGTATGTCCTGCTTTCGTTTTGGGAGGGGGTGAGGGAGGTTGTTTATGCCTTTTTTTATCAACCAGTATCAACAAACTCTGTTTTAGCCATATAAGCAGGATGTATTACATAAATTTCATTTCCTTTGTAATTTTTCGAGGAATATGCAGAAAATAAACTTAAAGTTGGTGTTTTTCGGATACACTCATCTCAAGCCGGACTTTGGTTCATTGTTCTCCAATTCCAGTTGGGTAGTATTTGGGGGTAAAGGGCCACGAGCACTAGAACTTTGGATTTCTATTGCTTAAGCAGCATAAGTCCTGTTTCATTGCAATATATTGAGGTATAGGCCTGTCAATCCAAGTTGTAACCTTGGTCTTTACAAGTACTTGTTTTGCAATGAAACAAGCGGAGAGTTAAATTGGTACCAGGAGAAAAAATGACTGAAAATTCGATTGGCACAGGATTTTGACTTACCAAGCTAAGGGAGCATGATTTACGTTTTATGATTGATTTTGTCAAGGAGGGGGGTGGCAATTTTTACGAACATAGAACTAGGAAGCACCTTTCTACTGTTAAGCATATTTAACAATAAACAGCCAACTAAATGTAAGCTGAATACCTAGCAATGCACTTTTAATTACATGAAAATGATACCCTCTCTTAGATATGTAAGTTTTACGAAACCTGCTGAGAAGTCACAAGACATACATATTTTTAAGGACTCTTGTACACACTTATTCCATGAACATACAACCAAATCACGAAATGAAATTCAGGGATATGTACATTCCTTCAATCAACAACAGACTAATTCACCGTAGTCGAAAGAGGTTATGCCCATATGCCACTTTTCTGATCTATTTCTTCAAAGTTTAAGAACTGCATATCGAATTCTTCAATGTTCAAGAACTGCAGATCGAATTCTGAGTGTAGCATACAAAATTCTCTCTATTAGGAGTCTAATTCCTCTCAACTTCTCAACAGAGTCTCTATGAAAATCTTAGTTGGGTCCTTAGGCTTCAAAGTTGCCCTTTTCATTTTCCTCGTACTTGCTTTCAAGCTTTATATTCTTGTACCATTTAGCACAAAATATGTAGGCTACAAAGTCTAGACCAGTCAAACCAGCCAACAGGAAGTAGAATCTGTCTAGGTGTCCATAGTTGAGATTTCCAGGAATCCATCCAGGCATGTGATCTTTGGTTGATATTTTCATAACCGCTGTCACGAGTAGGCTACTTACGTAGTTCCCAAGGGAGATCGACGTCATGCAAAGTGCACTTCCGAAGCTCTTGAGCCCATCTGGTGTTTGTGCATTGAAGAATTCCAGTTGACCTACATACATAAAAACTTCCGAAGCTCCTACTAGAGCATACTGAGGAATTTGCCAAAATATGCTCAAGGAGCTTGAGCCACTGCAGTGTTTGCAATCCTTTTGGGCATACTCGAGTCTGTAAATCTCTACTATTCCGGCTGAAACCATAGCCATTACTGCTATTACGAGTCCAACCCCCATCCTTTGAAGTTGGGTGAGCCCCTTAGATTCTACCTTTGTCTTTCTGGATCTGCTAAGCAGAGGACTGATAACTCTGTTGTACAGGAATATGAAAGTTGCTACGCTGAGAATGTCGAAGCTAGACATGCTGGCTGGGGGGATTCGAAAATTTGACAGTTTACTTGTCATAGCTTCACCTTGCACGACAAAGAGCGAGGCCATCTGAGTGAAAACCACTGAATAAAGGATGGTGCATAGCCAAATCGGGAGCAGTCTTAAGATACATTTCACTTCTTCAACTTGAGAAATTGGGCAGAGCTGCCACGGATTGTAAAGACCTGTCTCGAAATCTCTCGATGTAATGAAAGCAGCTTTATCCAAAAATCTGAAATATAGAAAAATATGTTTTATTTTTAGATACATATTTTTGTAACTTTGACTTAAAAACCTTTATGTATACTACATGTGTTCTTCACTCGATTAGCATCACTTACTTAAATTCATGAGTGTGAAGAATCCTCCTGGCACCATTCGACAGATTATCCTTGCCTCCAACTTCATAGAAATTCTCTTCTTCATGAGCCAATTCAACTCGCCACTTCTTCATCGCAGCAGCAAAGACTTGGAAAACTCTAGAAAGTGGGTTACCACTTGGCTTAAAATGCCTGTACCTTGATGTGCCTGCAAGAAACAGGACTAATGCAGCAAAAGCAGAGGCTGCCGAAGTCCAAAATCCTAGAGCCCAAAGTCCCTTGTCCTCAAAAAATACCAATACAGTGTTCGAGAAAAGAGACCCTAGGTTCAAGGCCAAGTAAAAGTAGCTGAAAAACGACACCTTCGAACGTCCTTCCTGGATGTTCTCCTCATCAAACTGATCAGCCCCAAATGTTGCAATATTTGGTTGGTATCCTCCATTCCCCAGAGCAATCATATAAATGGATAGATAAAACAACGCAATTTCCCAGCTTGAATGTGATCCACATGGTGTATCTGGAGTCCCACAACCTTTAGGCTTTATTAGGAAAAGATTTGTTGCCGCTGATAGTCCTACTAAACCCTGTAATGTACACAATTAGAATTCAAATTAGAAGAATAAAGTCTAAAGTTTCTTCAGGGACCAGTAATCTGAAGTGAACCTTTGGTCTTCTTTGTCATTTTAAGAGATCAAATATATAGCATTGAGTGATAAAAACAGTAACAAACTGCTGAAGATATCAGTACTAGTTAATCTGGTATTCATTTCATGCTGATCAGGAAAAGTTAGATGGAAATTATAACAGTGAAGGTCAAAATTATGTGTTACACATTATTTGGCGACTGTGTTCTGTCCATCAGTTTCGCCATAAACACAATAGAACTGCCAAAAAGGATGCTCAGTCTTATATAAACGTGGCTGCAATGAATACGTGCAGTGTTTGAAAAATTCTCGACCGGTAGGCAAGCTTACCAGTTTGGACAATATATGATAGATGGTATTTCATTAAATACGGTTTTTTAATGAGGGGCTATCGACTTAGTATAAACGCGACAAAATATGCCAAGAATGATTCTCGACAGCCATATACGTCAGGTTACTAGTTCCACCATTTCCTTAAATTGAGTTTACTTGAACAGGGGTTGCAACTTAGTATTGAAAGACAAATTAGATTAAGAGTAATTACTTACAATGACGAAAATGGCCTGAAACACGGCACACGTTTTGTATCTTCCCCAGTAGGAATCACTGAGGAAAGCACCGACAAGAGAGAAAATGTAGACAGTTCCAGTCCATTTGCTAACGTTGTTAGCAGCCTCATAATTGCTTTGCTGCAGGACTCTTGTTAAGAACAGCACCAGATTGACCCCAACACCAAAGAATGCCAGAGTAGCCAATCCTTGATTCACTGTTAAAGTGTTAATTCAAAAAAATGCCATGCATGTTATAAGCAGCGCAACAATTTATCTCGATGGAAGAACCCTGTATGTAATTAGCTGGTTATAAAATTAATGTAAATAAACCCTCGTCTTCTAGTGGCCTTAAGTGACTATGTTATGTAGTGACTATGTTATGTGTCAGTTGTCGAAATTTAAAACTTTTTTTTGTCATTTTTACCAGTTTTTTTTAAAAATGTAGGTGCTAAAATTAGTATATCAACCATATAATCTCTAATTTATGATCATATAACTATAAATAAAATTAAATATGACTCAAAAAATTATAAAGATTTACTAGTATTATAGGGTCCCTTAATATTTTTTTAATGGGGCCACTTTATAAAATATAAATATTTATACATTAAAATATTAATAAAAAATTGCTAATTTTTTGTTCTGTGAGGGCACAAGTCACGTTGGTCCCCGCATAAATTCGCCTTCGCTCATCTCCATCAGGCGCAACTCCATAAAAACAGTTTATATTTGAAGTACTCCTAGATATTTTGAAATTACTAATTCATCGTTCACTTGCATTTCTAAACTTTTTTTTAAATCTTATATAGATTCCATTAGTAAATATTTATTTAAAAAAGTTTTAAAAAAGTACGTAATTACGTGATCAATGCACTTTAAAATACATAAACAAATTTAAAGTAAGTATGTGATCGTATTGGAGTATTAGGAAAATGATACTGAACATACACATCTTGTGAATTCATAAAAGCATTAACGTAGTAGTAAAAATGGTGTTTTGTGCTGGAAAGCTGAAATAGAAATGGAACTAAAAATAGAAAACGGAAAGGAGACTCAAAATTGGACGGAAAGGAATATGTAACGGAAACTAAAGTAAAGTCCAGTTAGCTAAAACACACATGTGGCATGAAGGAGCGACACAGGGTACACGTGTCACCATTCTACTTCATGCATGCAAATATGAATTTAATACCATCCTCACTCTTGAACGTAACTCTGTCTAGAATTAAGGAAGTGTGCATGCATATTTCACGCAAATACTGACACGTGTCTATACTAACACCACTGATAATTCTAGTGAAATAAGCACTTCATTTTTTTGCTGCAACATAGTCCTTATCCAAAAAAAGTAGTATAGTTCTTTTTATTTTGTAATTACACTTGTAAGATGATAAAAGAAGGGTAGTGTTATTTACGGTACAAAATTTTAAATTCTAGAGCAAAATGTTATTGGAAGGACGGAAAAGCTCTCATGTTGGTTTTTAATTTGTTTATTATTGTATTAGGGGTCATTTGTCTTTTTAATGCTCTGAAATTTAAAATGTTGCTCTGAAAATAATACTTTCCTAAAGAAGTGACAGCATGACATTTACTGAAATATTTTTTTTTCTTTTATAATGACTAATAATATTATTATATAAGAATAAATATGTTAAAAACCCATTTTAAATTAACATAAATATATTTTAGGTTATTGACTAATAAATATTCTTTTAAATTAACATAAATATACTTAAGAAAGAAAACACCTTGTTTTCGTTTGAAACTGAATGGGTCTAGTTTGTAACAGACTAATTTAGGTTATTGAAAGAGATTTTCCATCATTTCTGGTAATTAACTGGTGGCCCACAAAACTAGAACCAACCCAATGCTTTTAATTGAATACATTTTTTTTAAAGAAGAAAAAAACCAATACCAGAAAATGATATACAATGAGCTTTACTCTTCTAATAATAAAGTCAGATGGGATTTGGGAATATGAAATTTAACAGATTTTCGGTTAAGTGCATCTAACAAATTATGGTATCGGAATCTAAAAGTTATAGAGTAATTAATTTCTCATCGGTGCATCATAACTATAGGTGTAGTGGTTCAATATTTTGGCTCCCCTGCAACAGGTGTTCTAACTAAAAAAACAATATACAGGCCAGCTTATAACAGTTTCTGTTGGAAAATAGAACAATAGAGTATATGTATAAGAGATAAAGATGAAACACATAAGTGTCAAACATAAATTAAAAAATTAAAGAGATAAGTACTGGTGTATATCAGCGCCTCCACTTTGAAACATAACAACAGTTGAGTGAGGTCAGTGACAGTGAGCTAGTGTGTGTTTGGGGAACTAGTAGGCTAGGCAGCAGCTTACCAAGAATAATGGTTCCAGCGAACCATCGACCACTTGTTTCTCGGATTGCGGGTCGTCCATAGCAATCAACTGAACCATCTAGACTGCACTCTTCTTCTTCTTCTTCTTCTCCTTTGTATTTGCTTCCCTCCTGCAATTTCAAATCAACGAAATCAACAACAAATTTAAACAAACTTCTCCTTTTTTATACGAAACTAAATTGTAGTATATAAGATATCAATTGTAAGCGAAAAATTTAAGAAAGATGAAAGGTGATGAATGACAAAAACAACTTGATTACCTCCTTGGAAAATTGTAGGCAGATAGCCATTTTGTTGATATGATCGATTGGTAGAATTGATTGTTTTTGCTTAAGGGAATTGCGTTTTGGTAACTTTGGAGTGTAAATGAATATATGGAGAGCAATGGCACAGATACAATTTATACAATTGAAGGAAAGGGATGCCAGTATATATAGACTCTAGAAGATTCTTATTGACGGTGGAGATGTAAAGTTGATACCCCGGAACTAGACATGAATTAAAGAAATCTAAGGGGTCGTTTGGTCGAGAGAATTTGAATATTAGTTACGAGTTTTGTTCATTCCCAATCATACCTAATGTTTGGTTTATGATTTGTATTAGTTAAAACCCATATTTGATAAGTATCATATTTACTTTTATTATTCATCTTTATTTTTATGATTAAATATAATTTATGTACACATGTTTTAAATTTGAAATATTATTTAATTTTTTAAAAAATTATACTAATATTTATCTAATGCAAATTTTAAGATTTAATTTATTAAAAAATATTAAATTATTATTAATTGGTTAAATTATATTTTACTAATCATATACTTCCTTAGTAAATTTTTATTTTTTAAATTGTGTAAGAATTTAATTTCAATGTACAATGTATACTTGCATATAATATTATAATCAAAATTGAAATATTGATTATATTTAAAATAAAACAGATTCATTCCGGTACCGAACCAGACACATAATATCAGGAATCATTTCTCATCTCCATATCAGTCTAACCCGATTCCTGATTCCAAACTCATACGAACTTGTGAACCAAACGACTTCTAAGTACAGGGGAGCTTTATTCTAAAAATCATCGATTTGATGAATTAATTATTTGATTAATCATTTTAATATACTCTGTTGATTCGATGTTATAATCAGATTAATCACTGCACCTTTTGTTTAAAGTAATATATTTAATTTAATAAATTAATTATTTTTATATTTTATTAAACAAATTCGATTAATGTTTCATTTAAATCGATCCGATTAATTACCGATTATCCGATTAATCCTCTATCAAACAATACCGCTTTCAACTATTTATAATAATGGTTGGGAGTTTTTATTGGGAAACCAATATAAATGTGCCATAGTTTTCTATCTATTACTTCTATTACCGTAAACTAACTTAAATCCCGTGTAATGTATTGCACAGATTTGTTAACATTCAAATAATTTTAAAATTTTGTTTATCTAATCAGTTAATAACTTTAGTATATTTATATAAATATATAATAATTATAGATTTATAATAGAAATATTAAAAGAATTAGTAAAAAGTTGTGGTCGTATTATAGTAGCATAAGTTTAACGGAATAAGAGGGCTATATCTAGTAATTTAGCAATTTAGTATACGCTTCATTTATGTATATTTATATTTTTTCATAACTTATTTCAAAATCTATTTTAAATTGACAATTCCAAAAAAAATATATTAAAATACAAGTATAAGAACTTTAATAATGTCAAAATTTACAAACTCTAATATAGTCCAAGAAGTTTAAAGACAAATTATACACTCAAATTCATTTTTGAAATAAAACAATACAATGATATTTAAATAGGACAGCAAGAATTCTTCATAATAAAAAAAAATATTAGTGAAATATGAGACTTTAAGAACGTTCTCTGCAGTTTTGAAAAAAATACTTAAATAAACAATCAATAAAATATAGTACTAAATTTATGGCCAAGAGTCTGGCTGCTAAGCTTAATGATCATGTAATTTTTCAACTTAAACATAGATGATTAAACAATTATTTATTGACTTTAAAGAACAAGTTCTACAGTATAACTCACCTATATATGATCTTTGAACTATTATTTAGTCTTTGTTTTTAATAATAATAATCTTATTATTCGTACATTTAGTCTATGGTTATTAATGTGTGTTACATGTGAAACTTGAAATAAAAAACTTGAAATAAAATTATATTAAAGGACTAGACTTTGTAGAATAGTAGACTAAATATGTATAGACAATGAGTCTTGATTCAACACAAAGATAATTAGAAATAATAAAAAATATTTTTATTGTAATATATATATTTTATTATTATACGGAACCCGGTTATAAATGGATCGGATTGGTCTAAATCCATATCTGCTCCATTTATAATCAAATTTTTTTTATTGAATCGGATCCCAGATCAAATTTTTAATAGGTTGATCAATATATGCTAAAATTACCGAGAATCGAATCGGGTCGGAACGGATTTTTGCTCGATTGACAGGCTTACCTTTTACTTACAAATTTCATGTAGCTACCATATATACAATATAGTTTTTATTTCATTTTAAAATTCTTATTATATAAGACACATTCTCTCTTTTTATCAAATCCTTTTTTATAACTTTAACTTTTGAGTTAATAAAATGTTGATTTATATTATTCATGTAACTCTATTTGTTTTAGTTTAGTTTTTGTAATTTTAGTATAAATTTTTTAAAATGCCACCACTTGTTATAAGCAAACACACACACACACAAACATATATATAAATTAATTTGTTAATTGTTATTATTTATATTTTTATAATATTAGACATTTCTTTATACTTTATTTAGATTTATTTTTTAAAAATCATAATTCAGTTTAATTAAGTTTGACTTAGTGAGTTTACTTAGTGAAGAGTATTCATTTTAATTCGGGATTACTTGGAATGTGTACCCAAATCAAAAATCAAATATATTAAAAAGTTAACTTTTAAAATTAATTTATTAGTATAGACATATATAATATAAAAATTACATATTAGTTTAAAGATGAAACCAACCAAAACGATATATATTACTTTTATTCTTATCATTATTGTATATATCTCTTAGATAACAAAAAAATATTAATTATAATCAATACGGGGGTGGAAATATTAATTCTTGATGAAATGGTGCATATATAAATTACGTGGTGAGGTGAATGAGTAAATTTTGTAATTCTCTTAAATAATTAAATAATTTAATTGGTTCAATAGTATTTTATCTTTTATTTATTTTTGGACTTTTAAATTTTAATCTGAGTAGGACAGAATTTGACCCGAACTAGACTCAAAAGCGGGTTTTATTCGACACTAATGAAAAATCATCTCGTGAATAAGTCCGAGTACGTGTACTCGGTCCATAACTTGGCTTAAGACGGTGGAGTTTTTGAACAATGATTTGGATTAGTCGGACAGTGACTCATACAAATTGTTAGGTCACACACACTGTAGAAGGGGGGTTGAATACAATGTATACTACAATCAAATCGAATTAAAAACACAAGTATGAAACACAAAATAATCTTATTAATAAAACAGTATTACAATGGAACCGTTCTCTCTCAGTGATGAACAAATATCACGAGAGCTGCTAGAGTTACAATGAATAATATCCTCGATTAAGATAACACTTATAGTGTAAACCCTATGCTGTGTTTATATAGACACACAGTTACAAGATAAACTTCTAATTGATATCGAACATAAGTCTGCAACCTAAAATATATCAACTAGTTATCTTTTTCTCCAAGTATTCTATTCTTCATAGAATTCTTCTCCATGCATATCTCTTCTTGTGTTTGCCTTAATCTTCTTTCCTTCAATCAGCCGCCTTCCTTATCTGAACGTCTTCTTAAGTCCTGATATTATCTCCTGATAAATATCTTCTAATATCTTAAGTTCTGATCATTTAAGTTCTGATATTTTAAGTTCTGACTTCAGTATAAGTACTGATTTCCAGTTAAGTCCTGATTTGTCCTGTTAGTTAAGATCTGAAAACTAAACACAAATCATTATTAGACATGACATCACAAATATATCTAACAATCTCCCCCAACTTGTAAATTAGCATAATATACAAGTTTAATAGATATTTGATGATGTCAAAAATATTAAGTACAAATGCATATGAGAATTTGACTAAGTAACTACAACTCACAGTCCTTGTAGCTTTTACCATCCTTAAAGTCTGATATCAGCTTTAGCCTGTATATACTTCAAAATTTATCAGCTGTAGTTCTTGACTTGGATTCAATGTGTGATCTCTCTAATGTCAGGAGTTGTTCTGGGATAGTTCTTCAACAGACTTCTCTCAGCATATTCAAGTTCATTCTGCATCCTCCTTTTTGCATCTTTAAGTTCAACTGTATCTTCACCTGTCTGAAAGATAGCAGCCCTGAGATCATTTATTTTTGCTTTCATTATATCCTGATCCAGTCTGATGACATAGCCTTTATCAGACTCTAAATTGAATTCAAGTCCCTTAATACCAAGAAATGTAGTGATGATTTTGGCGGTATTAGGCTTCATCTCAACTATATCACCATTGTGAGCTTTGTACTTAGGATAGTATGGCCTGTCAGACTTTACAGAGTAAAGTTTCTTCTGCCTTTGAATATCAGATTTTAAGTAACTGGCAGCATCATCTGCTGATCTGTTTTTCACTTGAAGTAGAAATAGCACATTTTGCAATTCTTCAAAGTACTTCAAACGAATAACATTCTTTCTAATCTGGAATGAAATATAGCATGACATCTTCTTTCAATACAGAGTGGTAGACCATTTGTACAGAATCCAGTTGATTCAATCTTTCAGGAGTTGTTCCTACTCCTGGTTCACTCAAAGAATTTGGATCAGAGGTAGTATTATTTACTCTCTTTTCTTTAAAACTACCCAATCCTGATTTGTCTCTAACTTCCTTTCCTCGAATAACTCTTGCTTCAAAACCACTTGATGTAGTCTTCAAAGGTTGAGTAGACTGTTGAGCTTTAGTAAACCCAGGTAGTAGAATCTTTGAAGGTTTAACATGGGCAATATCAGAGGTTTCCTTTTCTTTATCTTCTGATATCAAGCCAACTTGAGCTCTGTCAGAGGTTGCTTGCTTTATTGTAATATCAAAATTTACAAATTTCTGATCTTGAACAACATGAGCTCTGTCAGAGGTTGTTTGAATATTCTTCTTTTTTAAAATCAGACTAGCATCTTCATCAGATTTTGCTTCTAGATCCATGATTGGAATATATATCCTTACAGATTCATCAATTTTAGCTTTTCCCTTGAACCTTGGATCTACCTCTACTTGTGATTTGGCTTTCGATTCAATTTTGGTTGCCTCGGAGTTTGCCTTCTCTTTAATCACAATGCCCTTAGGCTTTGGAGGTTTCTTTGCAGTAATAGAAGCTTTAGACTTGGATTTGACATTTTCTGCTTTAAGTCTGGCTTATTCTTCCTTCAGACTTTCAAGGTCCATTCCTGGATTGTCTTTGATAAATAATCTTTTTGAAATTTCTTCATCCAGCTTTTGTAACTTGGGGTCTTGATAGTAGGCTGATGTTTCCTTCCCCTTAAGCTTCAGTGTCTGCATAAACTTCTGTGATTCTTGACTTTCACCCTGTATCAGAACATCTGGCTTAGTCAGAACTTGCTTATTAGAACTTTTTCTTCCATCAGCATCAGAACTTGATCTCTGTGTAGAAGTTCCTGCTTTCCTGGATGAAAAGCCTTTGCCTTGACCATGACCTCTACCCTTTTCAGAGTTTCCCTGGTCTTCATTATCATCATCCTTACCCTTCAGTGGTTGATCAGTTTTGCATTTGGACTTAATCACTTTCTCCCCATTTTTGGCATCATCAGGTAATAGGAGAGAGACACGCAATTCCACATAGTTTTGAATTTCATTGAGTTGATCTTGTTGAGCAGCTTGATTCTTTAAAATATCAGATATTTGAGCTTGCTGCTTTTCTTGAGTCTATTCTATATACCCAATGCGGTTAAAGGCTGGCTTAAAAACCTGTTCTTTTCCAACTTGACATTCATGTCTTGCTGAATCATGGTTTCTTGAATTTTGTTCACCTTGGCTTGAGTTATTGAGTGTTGAACTTGAATGTGCCTTGTACTCAATGCAGTAACTCTGAGCTGTGCTTTGAAATCATCATTCACCAGCATCTCATCGGCTTTAGCCAGGTGCTCAGCAAGAATATTTGCAGTAGGAACAAAATCAACTTTGTTCTACTCCTTGATCCATTCTTTTCCTCTTGGAGTTTCACTCCAAGGTACTGGTGCATCCTCTCTAACAAAGTTCTTAATTAGATCAGCTTTGTCTAGAACTTGTTGAGGTGCATGTCCTGAAGGACCAGCTACATCAGCATTTAGATTTGTAGCAGCTTCACCAGTATTGTCAGCATTTGAAGCATCAGAACTTACAGAGCCTGCAGAATCAGATTCCTCTGATAAAATGATAGTATGTGAGGCTATAGAGGTTTCAAAATCACCCTCTAAGTTCTGATCAATATCCAAATTCTGATGCTCACCTAATATCTGATCTTCATCATCTAGATTCTGAAGAGGTGTTGTTGGAATATCTGCATTGAAATCAGCATGTAAAATTGGTGTTGTTGGTGGAGTATGTTGAAGAATGGTTGGAGCTTCTAAGTACAGAACCTCAGGCATAACCAAGTTGTGAATATCTATTTCAGCACTTGTACCCGGGTCTTCAGCATGTACTTGTTCAATGATAGGAGACACATGAGGTGTAGGCACTCTGTCTTGAGCAGTTTCTTCAGCTTGAATTGGTGATAGTGGAGGTGTAGATGTAGTGGCTTCAACAAAATCGGGTTGTGTAGATGTAAGGGATTCAATCACAATTGGCTCCTTTTGGATCAGAGATTCCTGATCCCCTTCCTTAGCTGCTGCTTCCACATCCTCTGAATCTGACTCAAATGTATCCCTGTTAGCTCTTTGTTTCTTCCATCTCTTCAAGGGTTGAGAGACTGTGGGAACTTTATCATCAGAATGTATCTTTCTAAGCCTTTTGCGGGGCCTAGAACTCTCAGTTTCCTTTGTTTTATGAGGAGACTCTTCCTCAGCTGCTTTTGCAACAGGTTCTGATGTTTGAACATGTGCCTCATCTTCTGATTCATCTCTCAGAATCATCCTCCTTCTCTTCTGTTGTGTCTGAGGTACAGTCTTTGTCCTCTTTGCTCTAGAAGAAGAAGGCTTCACTTTAGTATGTGCTGATGGTTGATTGGCGTGAGCTGATGTGAGTGGTTGTTGAGTGACAGGAGTAGGTGCTGATTGTTGTTGTGGGTTGGTGGGTTGGACATCAGGATATACAGTTGTATAGGTTTCTGGATCAGCATTTACCAAAACTTGTTTTACTGATTGAGGAATTTGTAAAGGTCTCAAAACTCCTTTCTTGTTATCAGAGTTTAATAGGTCATTAAAGGTCCTTTTTGCAAGCTTAAAGGGTGAAATTAAGTCACTGAATAGTTGGGGTTCATCAACACAACAGAAACTATATATAAGCTGACAAAATCTAGCAAAATATACTACATTCCTATCTTCTGTCATCCTATCCCCTATAAAACCTAGCACAACACTTGCATAATCAAAATGAATTTGATTTATAAGAGCGTACCCGATTTGCTGACTCAGAATGGGAATAACATCAAAGTTGGAGCATTTATTTGTGAATGCCTTGGTGATGCAGTCAAAGAAATAACTCAATTCCTTTATGATATGTGATCTTTTCAATTGACCCAGCTTTCCCAAGCTTTGCTCATAGCCCAAATTGGCCATAATCTGCTGTAAAACACGCTCCTCCACTGTTGAGAATGTACAATCTTCAGGTAAATGGAGAGCTTTACGAACAGTCGATTTAGTAACCACATACTCGACATCTCCTGATGTGAAAATTATGCTTGGAGAACCAGCAGCACCACCATCATCATATAACCCAGTTCGCCAGAACGTCAGCACATGTTTGCCAGAAATAGATTGAGGTTGAGTCAGAGCATACCCAATCTCACTATGAGTTAAGAAATCTTGTATAAAATGAAGTTCCGAAGGAGCTTCACTCTTAGTGAGAATGGCAGCATAGTTGTTGGGGACGAACTTTGCTCCACTAAAGATTATATCCTTGGGTGCCATTGAAAATAGGTGAGAATATAGAATGCCTGAAAGGTGTTTGATAAAATGTCTATATAGTAAACCGTCAGAAAATATGAGAGTATAAGAGAAAGAGAGAGAGTGAATAGAATAGAAGTGTAAATAAAAGATTTGAAAATCTTTTATCTCTTTTACTTAGACACCCCACGTGACAACAATTATTGAGAAGTGGAACAGACGTTACACCTAATGGGCACGGGAAATAAGTAATGATTATTATGCACATGCAGTTTTTCAAAAAAAACTGTTCCCACTAAACAAATGATTATGACTGTCTTTATCTCACATAAACCAATATTCTGATGACTTTTAAATTCTGATATCAGAACTTAAGTTATCAGAACTTAAGATATCAGAATATGGTTTCTTAACTCAAAAAGTGAATGCTTATTACTGTAATTCTTCACACAAATACTGATATGGTTTCAACAGAACTTATGTTATTCCCAAGAAACTAACAATAAGATTTACAGAAGGGGGGTTGAATGTAAATCTCAAAACTTTTTAAAGTTTTGAGCAGTTTTAAAGGCTAAGTGTTTTGATGAACAGTTATGTGTGAATTACTTTGAGCAGGTGCAGACAGATATATATTCAAGACACAAATGTAAAGAACACAAAGGCTTCAAAAACTTTTCTGGTGGATTTGTTGTTCCACCAGAGATGTATATTTCAGAAAATCTGTGATTCAAAGAATTGATCACAGCTGCGTCCTAGTACAAACTAGATGATTTTCTCTCTAGATTTTTCTAAACAGCTCTGGAAAAATTCGCCATCTAATTACTAGCTGTAACTTGGTTTATATATCACCAATTTTACAAGTGAAGACAAAAGTACAAATACAATTAAAAAGGTTCTTCACATGTTTCTTCTTCATTTCTCTATCCAATGCAATCTAGGATAATCTGTGAACTTTGAATACTTCCTTGTTTGCACCAGAATGGAAATGCTGCATTTTCTTGATTCGTCCAAGAGGCTACCACATTCCAATTGTCTCTGTCAATCCATGTGCCTCTGTCAGCTTATGAATTGTCACTGTCAACTGCTATTGAACTGAGCATCCGTTGAAGCTTTCATCCGTTGATGGCTTTATCCGTTGATGCTTTATCAGTTGAAGCTTTATCCGTTGATGCATTAGCAGTTGAAGCTTTATCCGTTGATGCACTCATCCGTTGATGGATGTTATCCGTTGAAACTTTAGAGACATCCGTTGAAGCTTTGTTTCTCATCCGTTGAAGGCCTTTAATTTATCAGTTGATACTACTTCATTTATACAAAATTACAAGGCATGAAATATTTACAATTAGCCCTCCTATTTGCATATCCACTAGTAGTCAACATGACTTATAATTTCCCACAACATCTAAGAATTATAACTTAAATACAGAAACTGAAATGTGCTACAATACTAAACTTATTTCTAAGCAAAGCTACTCCATCAACGGATAACCAGAATGGTCTTATCCGTTGAGGCTACAAACACTAGATTTCTACTTAAGTGTTTTGTTTAACTTATCATCAAACTAATACACATATTACTAACAACCTCCCCCTATTTATGTCTACTAGAATTGTAGGCATAAATTTGGGTTTATCTTGATGATAACAAAACACTTAACAATTATATGAACTGAAATCAAGTAGAAATTCGAAAGTGCTGCAAAAGTGTATGTACTGAGATAGAATTGAAGAATTACATTATTTTCAAGGATGCTCCTTTAGGCTGAACAAATTATTTTCTTTTTCTTTGATCCCTTGTTTTCTTCCCTAGCCTCCTGTCATTTTCCTCTACTTGGAGTTGGAGTTGTCTGTAGAATTCAGCTTTATCTTCTTCACTGATATCCAACTTAGATTGCATGTCCTTGAGAGTTTCATTACTGGCAATTTTAAGCTGGTCTTCAAGCTTGAAAAATCTTCTGACTCCTTTATTGTCTCTGAACTCCATCAACCAATGAGGTGATTTATGAATTGTAATTCCATGCTCAGGTATGAGTAATATTCTAGGCAAGAAATTAGACTCCCACCAAGTTTTCCTTATGCTGGCAATCTTTTTGAGAATCTCAGTTTTGGCAGTCCTGGTAAAGCCAGAATCCCTTTTGATAGCTGAGTAGACTCTAACCAAGGTAGAATAGCCTTCATTCAGAATTCTTTGAAGAGGCCAAGTCATTTCCTAACTTCCTTTATACTTGAACACTAGCCTTTCTGAGAGCTGTTTGTATGCACTTATTCCCCTTACTTCCTCCAGCTCATCCAGATAGAGTTCAATATCTGTAAACTCTTTTATGTCATAAATGTGAGCATAATCATCCTTTGAGGCTTGTGGCTTAGGATTAGGTTTATATTTCTGAGTGAATTTACTTGAGGTTGGGGGAGGTGTTGATTTGGATTTTCTTTTCAGTTTCTTTGGTGGTGGAGAGGTAGTTAGGAAGGTAGGCAAGTTGATGGTGTCCCAATCAATAGGTTCTTCTTTAGGGATGATTGGTTCACCATGGACATTTATACTAGGATCAGCAACAAAAGGTTCAGGAATGGAAGGTAGTGGTTTAGATTTTGATTGGGTTTCCACAGTGTCATCTCCACTATTCCTTTTTGCATTGGCCTTCTTTCTGTTCCCTTTCTGCCATTCCTTTCTTTCCTCCACACTCTCACCAACCACATTCCCCAAATCCACATTTCTGCTTTCAATCTTGTCTTCTTCACTCTTGTCTTCAATCTTCTTCTTTTCTTCAGTCTGACTTGACTTTAGCTGTTTTTCAAGCTTTGCTTGTGCTCTTTTGTCAGCCTTCAGCTTTTTAGCTTCTTCCTTTAACCTCATGGTTTCTTCCCTCTTGGCTTTTGAGAATTTGGGATGCCCTTGCATCATACAGATACTCTTTCCCTCTCTATAAATGATAGCCATATTCATTCTTTCCACTACATCATTGGTCTCTTTGTGCTTTATGATGCTACCACCCAAAACTTTGTCTTCATCAGGTTTTGGAAGAGGAAAATCCACTTCTTTTGGTTCACCAAAGTATATAGGGTTCTTTGTAGAGTCCCTGTTGAATCTAGTGGATGGCTTGAGTACCATGGGTTTCAAATTCCTGAAAGAAGTTTCTCCAACCTTATTCCTCCTTACTGGCTTGTGCTCCATAATGATTGACTCAACCTTTGTGCTATGTTTCACAGATAATGATTTTGAAGTTGTAGAGCCAAACACCTGTTGCATCCTTTCATCAATTTTTCTCCTTTGCTCCTTCAACTTCATCTCAGCTGCTGCTAGCTGGATTAGATCAATTCCATCAAGCTTTCCTTTGATTTGAAGTGTTGGAGAAGTAGTGATGGTAGGAACTAGCACTATGGATATTTGAATATTTGCAGATGGCTCCCCTCCCCCTTCCACTTTATTCTCCCCCTTTTTGTTATCATCAAGGAGAGGAGTCAGGCCTTGTGCTTTAGCCAGTTGCATTAGAAGACTTGTTTGAGACTGTTGATTTTGAAGAATGGTGACCACAAAGTTTTCAATAACTTGAACTCTGTCCTCCAATTTGGCCAGCCTCTTTTCAGCATCTGATTCTCTTCTCAGTCTCAATAACAAGTCCTGCATGGTACCATAGGGCATGACTGAATCCAGCTTCTCAGAATTGTAGGACTTCAAGTCAGCTATATCCTTCTTGAGTTCATCCACACTCAGATTCTGTCTTAATTGCTGTAGCTTCATGAGAAGTAGAAATCTAGGTGGGCTTGAAGAATAGCCTAGGTACCAGCATTGAAGGTGTTCTGAATGGCTTTTTGGATAGACATGATTTGTTTGACTAAGGATACATTGAATTGTCCTGGTGTAGACTCCTTTGTCAATGCCCATTCAGGTAAATCTGGAATAGAACTTGGGCCTTCATCTCCCCCTAAGTTCATGCTTCCATCAAATGAAACAGAGTCATCATCATTAGAATTTACTCCAAATTCTTCAGATGGCTCACCAGCTGTAGAAGGCATCAAGTTGACAGCAGCTTTATACCTTTGTAGAGATTCTGAAGTATGTACTAGATTTAAAGTCTTTTCTGCCTCCTCATTGCCCTGAGTAGCCAACAATTGATAGGCTGATACAAGATGAGTAAAAGTGTCAGCATCCAAGGAAATGTTATCAATTATAACTTTGTAATGTTGCTAAAATTGTCTTTCCTTTTCAGCATCATCCACAATCATTGACTCATTAGCAATGGCTGGATCCACCCTTATACCTTCTGTACCTGCTTTTCTCTCAATTTCTCTCTTTTCTTGCATCAGGGGCTCCCCCTGGCTCACACTCCTCACACCCTCACCTTCACCTACTAAGGTGGAACTCCTCTCACTTTCTTTTGCCATGCTGGAAGAAATAACATGCATATTTAGACTCTCAAACTCTCCTTTTGCCTGGGAGCAACCCAGCCTCTCACTCAATTTTTACTCCCTTCCCTCAATCCTAGAAGTGATTGTACAGTAACCATGTCTTCTACACTTGGAATTGAGTCAGTTGTTTGTGTAGAGACTATCAACGGATAGGGAGTATCCGTTGAAGTAGAATCTGATGGTATCAACGGATAACTGCTGTTAAGCTTATCCGTCGAAGAACAACCACTAGTCAACGGATGAGGAATATCCGTTGAAGAAGGAAAAGAAGTAGAAATTGAAAGTGACATAATTATTGAATCTGTGTGGATTGATTTTAATTTAGGTGAAACAGATTCTTCAACTAAGTCTGAAAGAATTGGCTGATGATCCAACAAATCATCTAAAAGATGATGATCACCAGTATTTGAGTGGGGCTCCTCCCTGAGTTGTAAAGAGGGAGAATCAGGAATTGATGTGAATATCATGTCCATATCCAGATATGGTGATGGAGAATTTGGTGATTGATGTGTGTCAATTTTGAGAGAATGGGGCTGTGACTCCACATTTGTTGGAGTCACATCAAGCTGAATTTGAGAAGGCATAAATATATGTGGGTGTATCTGTGCAGTGTGTGCACCCTGTGTGGAAACTAAGGTTTTGACCCTCTTTCTTCTTGCAAAGGCTTTTACAGGTGAGTGTGTGGCTTCAGTGTCCCTCCCTCTTTTGTTCTGTGTCCCTGGTTGGGGACTATTTTCAATAGGCACCCTTTTGGGAGGATGCAACTAGGGATGAGTTTGAATCCTTTTCAACCACCACAGTCTTTTGAGAAACCGTGGTTTGGCTAGCTGGGGTATCACTCACCTCTCCTACCTTATCCTGGGGGGTTTCTTGATGTTCACCCCTCCCCTCACCACTCACACCCTGTTCACTCCCCTCAGGGTTTATGGTAGTTGTTACAACTGTTGTCTTTTGAGAAACAACAGAGGTGACTTTCTTTGACTTTGGTTTTGAAACTTTAGGTTTGGTGGCCTTGGTAGGAATCTATTGGGACAAAGACACAGATTCCATTGCCATACTTGAAGGCAAAGAAATAATAGGGTTAGAAGTAGTACGAGTTGAAAAAGTATTTACCTCACTTACCTGAGGTGCATTCATTATTGGTAAATATACCAATGGCACCTGATTGTTGAGGTTAATTCTCAAAAGGTCTGCAAGGACCCTTTTCTCTTGTGCCCAACACTTGAGTTTATTACTCTCATTGGTTATAACCAAACCTTCAACAACATGGTTAGCCAATAACATAAAGAATCTAGCATAGTAGATGTTATGAGGTCTATTAGCTTTGTTACCTAACCTGGTACCTAATTCTAGCATAACATAGTTGCTAAAATTAAAATACCTATCAGAAACTAGCATATAGAGCATATTAACAAGAGATGAAGTTATTGCATCAAAATTACTAATTTTTATAGAGAAAACCTTGATAAAGGCATCACCAAGAAAACTCTATTCTTTCCTAAGGCCTTTTCTCCTAATACTCCCTAAACTAGCAGAATCAAAAGAATAGCCTATGAAATCTAACATGCTAGATACATCATTATCAGTGTGTGGTGTCATGGCATTGTTCTCAGGTAGTTTGAAACAGGACTGTATATCATCACAGTTAATACAGTAATCTTTACCTTTGAGAGTGAAAGTGATGGTCATATCAGTGGGGTTGAACTCTGCAGTTGTCCAAATCTCCTCAATTACCTCACAGTAAATAGTTGGGGCTTCCAGCATTGCATAGCTTAGTTTACAGTTCCTGATGAAGTCCATCATCTTGTGATAATCTGAGTGGGCTTCATTCTTTTCCACCAAAGCTACGAATCCAGACTGGGACATTATCTTTACTACTGGTGCCATTGTAGTGGGTAGAGGTTGCAGAGAAAAGTTGAGAGTTTTGGGAGAGAAAGAGAGTAAAAGCTTTTGAAAAATTGCAAGAAAGCGTAAAGTGAAAATAAGAATTCAAAGGGCTTTTATACTTTCTCAAATTAAAACATAAGGAGAATGATTAAACAATATTTTTAAGTAAATTACAACCGTTTGAGAATAAAGAAAACTGTATGAATTCTAAAAACTGCCTTTAATATAAATACATACAACTGTGTATATATATATGTATCAACGGTTAAGTAAAAGAATCAACGGCCGTGACTTACTTAAAACAACTGATGTGACACTTCAACGGATGAGGTAAACAGTTATCCGTTGAAGATTAACACAGTTTTATCCGTTGAAGGATAAAATTACCAGAAATGTATTTGTCTTTCAACGGATAATGAACATCCGTTGATAGAATGTTAGGTCACACACACTGTAGAGGGGGTGAATACAGTGTAAAATACAATCAAATCGAACTTTTAATATTTCAAGTAACAGAAAACAAACTTTATTGAAACAATAAACTCTGTTACAGTATTGAACTGTTACCTCTCAGTGATGAACAAATATCACGAGAGCTGCTAGGGTTACAATGAATAATCTCTTCGAATATGATAACACTTTCAGTGTAAACCCTATGTCTGTGTTTATATACTACACCGTTATAAGATAATTGCTAATTGATATGGAATATAATTCTGCTTCCTAAAATATATCAATTAGATATATATTCTTCCAAGTATTCCATTCTTCACGGAACTCCTTCTTCATGCATATCTCTTCTTATGTTTATCTTGATCTTCTTTCCTTTAATTAGCTACTGTCCTTATCTGAACGTTCTTCAGCACTTAAGTTCTGATATCCATCTTTTGATGATTATCTCCTGATAATATAAGTACTGATATCCTTAAGTCCTGACTTCCAGTAAGTACTGATTTCAACTGTTTAAGTAAGATCTGAAAACTAAACATAAATCATATTAGCCATGACATTATCAAATATATCTAACAATCTCCCCCAACTTGTAAATTAGCATAATATACAAGTTTAACATATATTTGATGATGTCAAAAACATTAAGTACAAATGTATGAGAATTAGACTAGATAACTACAACTTACAGTCCTTAAAGCTTTACCAATATTTAACTTCTGATAACAGCTTCAGTCTGTACAAATATCAGAATTTAATCAGTTGTAGATCTTGACTTGGCTCCATCTTCTGATCTCTCTGATGTCAGGAGTTGTTCTGAGATAGTTCTTCAACAAACATCTCTCAGCATATCTAAGTTCATAAATCATCCTCCTTTTAGCATCTTTAAGCTCTGCAGTATCTTCACCAATTTGAAAGATTGCAGCCCTGAGATCATTAACCTTTGCTTTTCTTATATCCTGATCCAGTATGATCAAATGAGCTTTATCAGACTCAAGATTGAATTCCATAGCCCTGTAACCTAGAAAGGTAGTTATAATTTTAGCAGTGTTGGGCTTCATTTCAAGTATATCACCCTTGTGATCTCTGTACTTTGGAACGTATGTGCTGTCAGACTTAACATAATAAAGCCTTTTCAGTCTCTGAATCTGATCCTTCAAATAGTTTGCAGCACTTCCTGTCAATCTGTCATCCACTTGAAGTAAAAATAGTACATGCTCCAATTCTTCAAAATACTTCAATGGAATGGCATTTTGCCTTATATGATAAACCCTACCATCTGTCATGAAGTACAACAAGATGTGTTCTTTCAAGTAGATATGGTAAACCATTTGTACATATTCTAGTTGATTCAATCTCTCAGGAGTTGCTCCAATACCTGGTTCACTCAAGGAAGTTAGATAATTGGTAGTGTTCTGTATTATTCTTTCATCAGCACTTCCCAATCCGGTTTTATCTCTTACTTCCTTTCTAGTAACTACTCTTGCTTCAAAACCACTTGCAGCAGTCTTCAGAGGTTGAGTCTGTTTTGCTTTAGTGAATCCTGGTAGGAGTGTCTTTGGTCTATCTTCTGATATCAAGTTAACTTGAGCTGTGTCAGAGGTTACTTGCTTCTTTGGAATATCATAACTTACTTTATCTTGACTCTGAACAACTTGAGCCATGTCAGAGGTTGTTTTAAGAACTTTTCTTGAAGTCAGAGCAAGATCATCCTTTTCATCAGTGATTTCTTCATTCTCAGGAGGCACATAAACCTTGATAGGTTCACCAACCTTTTCTTTACCCTTGGAACTTGGATCTATCTGCGGTTGTGATTTAGCCAATGTTGCTTCAGTATATGTCCTTTCTTTTATCACAATGCCTTTGAGTTTTGGAAGTGTCTTTTTACCAGAAGCTTCAGATTTAGATCTGACTTTTTCTGATTTAAGTCTGGCTTCTTCTTCCATTAAACTCTCCAAGTCCATTCCTGGATTTTTCTGAAGAAATAACTGTCTTGACATTTCTTCATCAAGATCTAAAAGTTCATCAGAACTTATCCTTTTACCAGTAGCAGAACTAATTCTTTTCCCAGTATCAGAACTTGTCCTGTGACTTGTGATTTCAGCTTTTCTTGATGAGAAACCTCTACCTTGACTATGACCTCTACCCATTCCAGAGTTTCCTTGATCATCCTTTTCATCATCCTTCTCTTTCAGTGTCTTGTCAGTCTTGCATTTGGACTTAATTACTTTCTCCCCCTTTTTGGCATCATCAGGTAGTAGAAGAAAGACAAGCAATTCCACTGAGGCTTGGATTTCAGTAAGTTGAGATTGCTGAGAAGCTTGATTTTTCAGAATATCATCAATCTGAGCTTGTAACTAAGAAATAGACCCTAGAAGCTAAAAAAGGGTGTCTTGAGTCTTCTCAATATAAGCAATCCTGTCAAAGGTAGGTTGGAAGAACTTTTTTTATCAATCTTGTGAACTTGTTCTTGCTTCATTAGTTCTTCCCTTAAGAGATGTAACTCTGCATGCGTATGTGAATGAAGACCTTGTAAATGTTTAGTACTCAATGCAGTGACTCTAAGCTGTGTTTTGAAATCATCAGTATTTAACATATCATCAGCTTTTATCAATTGCTCAGCAAGATGCTTTGCAGTTGGAACACAGGTGTCTGAGTTCTATTCTTTAGTCCACTCCTGTCCTGCAGGAGTTTCACTCCAAGGCATTGGTGCCTCTCTGGTAACAAACTTCTTAACAAGTTCTGACTTAAGAATAGTTTGTTGAGGAGCATGTCCTGAAGGACCTGCTTCATCAGCATCTGTATTTGGAGCAGCATCACCAGTATCTCCAGCATTTGGAGCATCAGAACTTAAAGAATCAGTATCTTCTGATAAAACAACAGTGTGAGTAGCAATGGAGGCTTCAACATCCTCTAATTGCTGATCTGATTTTAAGTTCTGATCAACAGCCATATCCTGATGCTCACCTATATTCTGATCATCAGCATCTAGATGCAGAGAAGGTGTAGTAGAGAACTCTGGAGTTTGTATAGCATCAGTAACAGGTGTTGTTGATGGATTAGTTGCTGTTGGAGCTTCTAAGAGAATTACTTCAGGCACAACCAAGGTCTGAACATCAATATCAGCATTTGTTCCTGGATCAACAGGAGATACAGATGGTGTGTTGACCTTTTCAGAAAAAGCTTCCTGAGATGGAGTTGATGAAGAAGTGACTTTAGCAAATTCCTTTTCTTGTGAGATCAGAGATTCCTGATCCCCTTCCTTAGCTGCTGCTTCTTTATCATCTGAAACTGGCCTTTTTGCCCTCTGTTTCTTGTATCTCTTTGTAGATATGGATTCCTTGGGAGTGTCAGGAACAGTCATTCTTCTAAGCCTCTTGAGAAGCCTAGATCCCCCAATTCCAGAATCCTTCTGAGAAGTCACTTTCTCAGCTTCTTTAACAACAGGTTCTGAAGAAGGAACCTGTTCCTCAGTATCAGATTCATCTCTCAAAGCAATTCTCCTTCTCTTTTGAGGTGTTTGAGGAACAGTCTTTGTCCTCTTAGGTTTGGAAGATGAAGGCTTCACAGTAGGTGCTGAGGATGAGGGTTGAACTGTCTGTGAAGTGGAGAGATAGGGTTTGATATATTGCCTGAGGGTTGGTTGAGTAGAATGAGTGGTAGGTGCTGATGGTTGTTGTGGTGTTTGAGAGGTTGATGTTGGTTGAACATCAGAATAAACAGATCTATAAGTATCAGGATCAATATTTACTAAGATCTGTTTTACAGACTAAGGAATCTGTAAAGGTCTAACCACTGATTTCTTAGTGTCAGCATTTATCAGGTCATTAAAGTAGCGTTTTACAACCTTAAAAGGTGGAGTTGAGGAACTGACTAATTGAGGTTCATCAGTACAAAAAGTATATATAAGTTGACAGAATCTAGCAAAGTAAACAATATTCCTATCCTCTGTCAACCTATCCCCAATAAAACCAATTATTGCAGTTGCAAAATCAAAATGAGTTTGGTTTATAATAGCATACCCGATGTGCTGACTCATTATAGGAATAACATCAAAATTCGAACACTTGTTCCCAAAAGCTTTAGTGATGCAGTCGAAGAAGAAGCTCCATTCCCTCCTGATATGAGCCCGTTTCAACTGCCCAATCTTTGCCAAACTCTGTTCATATCCCAAACTGGCCATTAACTCCTGAAGAGCTGATTCCTCTGGAATTGAAAAGGTACATCCTTTTGGGAGATGAAGAGCCCTGCGTATTGTACCAGGAGTGACTGCATATGAAGAATCACCCACTTCGAAAACAATACTGGGAGTGCCATGTGTACCACCATTATCAAAGTGCCCAATCCGCCAAAATGTCAGAACTTGTCGGCTCGAAAAGACTGAAGGCTGGGTCAATGCATACCCAATCTCACTGTGTGCAAGAAGATCTTGCACAAAATGCAATTCAGATGGAGCTTCAGCATGATCAAGAATTGCAGCATAGTTATTTGGAACAAATTTAGCTCCATCAATGATTAAATCCTTTGGTGCCATGAGAAAAATTGATATTTAAGAGTGCCTGTTAGGTATTTGATAAAATGTCTGTATGAAAAACCAACGTGAGAAGAAGAAAGAGAGTAAAATCAAGTAGAGAGAAAAAGTATGAAAGGAAATAAAAGATTAAAAAATCCTCTCTCTGTCTTACTTATACTCTTAAAAAAAATGTTACCGTTGGACACCTGTCAGACATGCAGTAATAACGGATAGTTACTGGGCGCGAGAAAACAGTAATCATTACTTACCCACTTGTAGTTTTTCAAGGAGAAACCGTTCCACTTACCCATTTATTCCATTAATCAAGGTGAAACAGTCTTAATTCAGAATTGAAACCGTTCCCACTTATTTAATTATTGTTCACTGCAACATCAATATTCTGAAAATAAATCGAGTGAAAATGACCAAGATAAATCAGATGAGTAAGTACTGATAAAGGAAAATCAGAACTTAAATTAAAACAGAAATTATATGGTCATCAGAATATGAATATGTATCAGGATTTAATAATGCATTAAAATATCTCAGAGATAAGATCTTGAAACAAAAACAAATTTCATTAATATATCAAGAGAATACATTCATGAAATTTAAATTACATCAAAACTTGTACAAGATTTCCCTAAGCTGCTAAACCTAACGTCAACAGCCTTTGTCCTAGCTCAAGAAGCAGGGCAAGGCTGATGATGAAGAAAAATAGGAAGAAGAAAATAAATCATTTCTTCTTCCTACTCTCGACAAATAGAATGGCGAGTCGAATGATTCGCTCTTGCTGGCAGAGAGCTTCCAGCCTTTCCTCCTCCAATCGCTCCAGATGGCGATGGTAGTCCATGTAGAAGAACAGGAGGTGGGTGAGTACCTCCTGGGTAACAGAGTCCCATATCTCATCAGGAATGGCAGTGACGTGCCATTCCTACTGCCAATCGGCACAACTCAGCTCCATGTTGAAGGTTTCGTAGTTCAAAAACATATTGTATCTGACCATGGTGTTTTTGATAGAAAAAGTATGAAGATGAGTTTGTGAGAAAAGATTTGATGGGAAGGCTGAAGTGAAGTGGTTGTTTATATAGGCAGGAGAATGTCAGGAGACGCAAAGAAATTTAATGCTAATAGGTAGAATTAATTTTACCTCGTCTCCCCAGACTTGGAAAAAGAAAAACATTCATTGGAAAGGGAAAACATGATTTAATGCGCACAAGAAGCAAGTAAAAGTTGACTGTTCAAGTACGAGTACCATTATCCCTAACCATAGTGACTATTAATCTTCCACTTCAACATATTCAAGTTTAAACTGAGACTGTTTCCAAATTTTATCCACAAATAAGTCAAGTAAAGAATCATACGTTAATATCAGAACTTAGACTTATATCAGAACTTAACAGTCATCAGAACATAATTTCTTAACTCGAAAAAGAAATGCCTATCTTAGTAAGTCCTCTCACAAATTCTGATTTATATTCTTCAGAACTTAATCATCAGAATATGTAATCAGAACTTGTCCTCAGAATGTATGCAATGTGACACAATGACTGTTCATCTAAAAAAACATAGATCACCACAGTGATTTTCATTATTGATATGGAGTGATTAGTGTGTGCATTAAGCTAAATATCAGACAAAGAGCAAAGTCTGATTCACTTCAGTACATCTTAGAAATAAGGCATAACTAAAACTTTGCTAAGGAGCTGTCATTATCCTGAAACCTACTGATGAATGAGTTCATGCTTGAGTCCACCTCAACTATTGTGTGCTAATTTTGTGCATCTTTTTAAATTCCTTTTTACAGTGGCTTCTCAGTGTAAGTGAGTCACGACTACTTATCAGAATTTATGCTATTATCAGAGTATTTCTCCAGTAATCATAGAGTGTGAAAAGTCACCAAGAAAATATTTTATTTGCTTTTCTGATGCATATTACTTAATACCGGCAATGCACTTGGGTCTTCCCTTCCACATTTTTACTCTAGATCTCAAAGGAGTACCTGATTTTTAATCCTTGATTCTTTTGCTTTTTCTTTTGATAAGAGAGGTTTATCAGCACTTAGTACATTCAACAGATTTACTAGCATCAGAACTTAACAGATGAGTAACATTATTCTAGTTTGTGACTTAGTAATAAGATAGACAAAGTAAACTCAACTAAGCTCAATTATCAGAATTTGCTTGTGTCAATAGATTTCCACAGAAATAATTACTTCTTACATGGGATCCCTTGTTTATTGAAGACTACTAGTTCAGCATCTAACACAGTTATCCTCATAGGATTGAATAGTTACTTAAACAGACATATCACTTATCAGAGTTTAGAAACATATATCAGACAACAGTCAGTACTTAAACACATTTTTCAATTAAGCACATAATACACAAAGAGATTAAATTCTGTAAATACTGATCATAAAGTCTGATGCAACAGAACAAAACTAAGCAGATTTAGAGAAAGAACCTGAAACCATTCCAAGTTCATTTACCAATCTTGTAAAGGTAGCTTCACACAATGGTTTTGTGAAGATATCTGCTAGTTGTTGATCTGTTGGAACAAAGTGCAACTCCACTGTACCTTCATCTACATGTTCCCTGATGAAGTGGTACCTGATGCTGATGTGCTTTGTCATAGAGTGTTGAACTGGATTACCTGTCATAGCAATAGCACTTTGATTATCACAGTAAATAGGGATTTTGAAATATGTTAACCCATAATCCAGTAACTGATTCTTCATCCAAAGAATCTGTGCACAACAACTTCCTGCAGCAATATATTCTGCTTCTGCAGTTGATGTGGAAATTGACTTTTGTTTCTTGCTAAACCAAGAAACCAATCTGCCTCCAAGAAATTGGCAGCTTCCACTTATACTTTTCCTGTCAATTTTGCAACCTGCAAAATCTGCATCTGAGTAACCTATTAGTTTAAAATCTGATTCTCTGGGATACCATAATCCCAGATCAGCTGTTCCCTTAAGATATTTAAAAATTCTTTTCACAGCTGTTAAGTGAGGTTCTCTTGGATCTGCTTAAAATCTTGCACAAAGACAGGTAGCATACATGATATCAGGTCTACTAGCAGTTAGATAGAGTAGAGAGCCAATCATACCTCTGTAATCAGTAATATCTACTGATTTACCAGTATCCTTATCCAGTTTTGTTGCAGTGGCCATGGGAGTGGATGCACTTGAACAATCTTGCATTCCAAATTTCTTCAGCAAGTTTCTGGTGTACTTAGTTTGACAAATAAAAGTGCCTTCTTCATTTTGCTTGACTTGAAGGCCAAGAAAATAGCTAAGTTCCCCCATCATACTCATCTGATACCTTGACTGCATCAATTTGGCAAACTTCTTGCAAAGTCTGTCATTTGTAGACCCAAAAATGATATCATCAACATAAATCTGGACCAAAAGTAAGTCATTTCCATGGTTGAGGTAGAACAATGTTTTGTCTATTGTTCCTCTGTTGAATCCACTTTCCAGAAGAAACTGAGCTAAAGTCTCATACCATGCTCTAGGAGCTTGCTTAAGTCCATAAAGTGTTTTATCAAGCCTGTAGACATAATCTGGATGTTTGGAATCTACAAAGCCTGGAGGTTGTTCAACATATACTTCCTCCTCCAATTCTCCATTGAGAAAAGCACTTTTTACATCCATTTGAAAGACAGTAAACTTTTTGTGAGCAGCATAAGCCAAAAATATCCTTATGGCTTCTAACCTAGCAACTGGTGCAAATGTTTCATCATAATCAATTCCCTCTTGTTGAGAATATCCTTTTGCAACCAGCCTTGCCTTATTCCTTGTAATTATGCCATCACTGTCAGTTTTGTTTCTGAACACCCACTTTGTACCAACAACAGACCTATCATTTGGTCTTGGCACTAGGGTCCAGACTTTGTTTCTTTCAAATTCATTTAACTCTTCCTGCATTGCTTGTACCCAATCAGCATCTTGAAGAGCTTCTTTCACTTTCTTTGGCTCAATCTGAGAGAGAAAAGAATTGTAAAGACATTCGTTTGAAGTACCTGTTCTAGTCCTGACACCTGCATCAGGATTTCCAATTATCAAATCAGTTGTATGTGATTTAGTCCACTTCCTTGCAGATGGAAGGTTTTCTCTAGAACTGGATGCTCCCCCATGATCCATGCTGTCTTCAATTTCATTTTCTGATGCTCCCCCTGAAACTATGCTCTCCGGGTTGGATTCTTCAGAATTTAGATTTTCAGCACTATCAGAACTTGGCTTATCAGAACTTGACGAATCAGAACTTGAAGAGTCAGATGTATGTTCTGATGCTTCTTGAGATGTGGTAAGATCTTGAGTATGCTCCCCCTGCATAGGTGCATCTTCCTTTGGCATAGTTACCACAGTTTCAATAACATTAGAGTTTAATCCATCAGAGTTTACAGTATTAGGACTTAGACTGTCAGGTTTTTCAGTATCAGAATTTGAGTCTTCATTTTCAAATCTCAGCTGATCATGGTCAATAAAATCTTCAAGACTAGTAATCTTCTTATCATCAAAAGAGACATTGATAGATTCCATGACCACTCTTGTTCTCAAATTATAGACTCTGAAGGCTTTTGTGGAAAGTGGATATCCAACAAAGATTCCTTCATCAGCTTTTAGATCAAATTTGGATAGCTGTTCAGGATGAGTCTTGAGAACAAAACACTTGCATCCAAATACATGAAAGTACTTCAGATTTGGCTTCTTTTTCTTCACCATCTCATATGGTGTTTTTCCTTGCTTGTTAATGAGTGTTGCATTTTGAGTAAAACAAGCAGTCTGCACAGCTTCAGCCCAGAAATAGGTTGGAAGCTTTGCTTCTTCAAGCATTGTACGTGCAGCTTCAATGAGAGTTCTATTCTTCCTTTCAACAACTCCATTTTTCTATGGAGTTCCAGGAGCAGAAAATTCCTGCTTAATTTCATGGTTTTTGCAGAACTCTTCCATTATCAAATTCTTGAACTCAGTGCCATTATCACTCCTTATGGTTTTCACAGAATCTTTGACCAATTTATCCAGATATTTGACATGATCAATCAAGATAGATGCAGTTTCACTTTTTGTGTACAAGAAATACACCCATGTGTATCTGGTGAACTCATCCACTATGACCAACGCATATTTCTTCTTTGCAATAGACATGACATTCACTGGACCAAATAGATCAACATGTAGTAGATGATAAGGCTCAAGAATTGATGATTCAGTCTTGCTCTTGAATGAAGATTTTCTTTGTTTGGCCTTCTGACAAGAATCACAAAGACCATCAGGAGCAAATACTGACTTTGGCAGTCCTCTCACAAGATCTTTCTTGACTAGTTCATTTATATTGTTGAAATTTAAATGAGAGAGTTTCTTGTGCCAATTCCAGCTTTCTTCAATTGATGCTCTACTCATCAGACAGATTGTAGAACCATCAGTACTTGTTGAAAGCTTAGCTTCATAAATGTTACCACGTCTGTATCCTTTTAGAACAACTTTGCCTTTGGATTTACTCACAACTTCACAGTGTTCTTCAAAGAAATCAACATGATAACCTCTGTCACAGATTTGACTTATACTCAGCAGATTATGTTTAAGTCCTGAGACCAGATCTACTTCTTTAATGATGACATTCCCAAGATTGATATTGCCATATCCCATTGTTTTTCCAATGTTGCCATCTCCATAAGAAATACTTGGGCCAGCTTTCTCCACAAAGTCTGATAGCAGGGCTTTATTTCCAGTCATATGTCCTGAACATCCACTGTCCAGAACTAGAATATTTTTCCTGTTGCCCTGCAATCACAAAGACCACTAATGATTAGTTTTAAGGATCCAGACTTGCTTGGATCCTTTGGCCTTATCAAGTTTGTTAACATTTGCAGCGGATTTAGCATTAGAGTTTATGTTAACATTTTTCTTAACAGAACTTACACTATCAGACTTTGAATCAGAATTTACACTAGAAGGAACAATGGAAACTTTCTTCAAAGAAGGTTTTAATTGATAATAATCATAGTACAAACTATGATATTCCTTACAAGTATAAATGGAATGCCATAAACTACCACAATGAAAATAAGGATTTTGTGGTTTATATCTAACAAACTGACTCTTAACTCCTGATTTTGAAGGTAAGGAGTTTATGTTCTTAATCTTCCTGCAAAAAGAGGCCAGATGGTTAGAACTTCCACAGTTATGACATGTTTTCCTAGGAGAATCAGGAACAGATTTATAATCATTGCTTTTATTTACACCTTCCTTTCCATTCCTATTTTTCCTAGGTGATTTTACCTTGTTTGCATTCTTAACATCTTTCTGCTTATGCTTAAGCTGCTTCTTAGTCATTAAGCCTATTTTTACTTCAGCTGTCTTTTCCTGTTTTAGTTTGTCAGAAGTTAATCCCTCTCTAACTTCTGATTTATCATTATCAGACTTTACAGTTACAAACTTAACAAGTTTTAACTTTGGCTTTTGCTTAACAACATGCTTAATTTCTACAGTTCCTTTATCATTCTTATCCTCTCCATAACCTAAGCCCTCTTTCCAATTTTCACTACTTAGCAAATTTTGAGTTGTTCTGCCAGAGTTAGTCAAAGTCCTGATTATCTCTCTTTCCTTTTCTAACTCAGTTTTTAGAGGTTCATTCATTTTTAGCACTTCATCCCTAACATAAAAAACATCATCTCTATCCTTCTGAGTTTGATGGAACATAACTAACTCTTTTTCTAAGAAATCATTTCTTTTCTTAAAAGCAAGATTTTCAGAAGTTAATCTTTTACATGTTAAAGTTTGATCTCTATAAATAACAAACATGGTTTTAAGATATCTTCTCAACTCATTAATATCATCAGTATGAAAAGCATAAGTAGTCCGAGGTACCTTTATTTCAGCAGCTTCAGAACTGCTCTCAGCACTTTCTTTATCAGCATTTGCCATCAACGCATAGTTCTCCTCACTTTCAGAGTCTGAGGTGTCTGTCCAGCTTTTCTGCTTTGTGACAAGAGCCTTGCCTTTGTCACCCGTTACTTTCTTGCAATCAGGAGATATGTGGCCTTTCTCACCACAGTTATAGCATTTGACATTGGTATAATCTCCTCTATCAGACTTTTCTCCTCTGCCTTCAGATCTTCTGAAATTCTTCTTATCAGAACTTGTGCCTTTCCTGGAAAACTTCTTTCCCTTCCTGAACTTCCTGTATGCAATCTTTGTGATCCCTTTCACCATAAGAGCACACAGCTTCATCATCTCCTTATCAGCATCAGTCTCAGGCAAGCTTTTAGAATCTGAGTCGTCATCACTTTCAGAACTTGATGACTCAGTATCAGACTTTGTAAAAAGAGCTTTACCCTTGTCTTTTCTTGAGGTAGCTGCCTTGGGGGATTCTTCTTCAGCCTTAAGAGCAACTGTCCTTGACTTTCCTCCTTTCCTCTTGCTTCTTTGTTCCATCTCAAGTTCATGAGTCTTGAGCATTCCATAAATTTCATCAAGAGTTGTTTCATCAAGACTGTAGTTGTCTCTTATTGTTGTTGCCTTCAAATCCCAACATTCAGGAAGAGCTAACATGAATTTAAGGTTTGAATCTTCAAGATCATACTCCTTATTAACCAGTGACAGATCATTCAAGAGTTTGACAAATCTATCATATAAATCAGTCAATGACTCATTAGCCTTTGAGTCAAAGTGTTCATACTCTTGAGTGAGTATTGTCTTCCTGTTCTTCTTAATTGTATCAGTTCCCTGACACCTTGTTTCCACAGCATCCCATATCTTCTTAGCAGTCTTGCAGTTAATTACCCTATTTGACATTACATTATCAATGGCACTATGCAGTAAGTGTCGTACCTTAGCATCCTTAGCAATTGATGCGATATCTTCAGCAGTATAATCACTCTTCTCCTTTGGTACGGTCTTTGCTGCTTCACCTGCAACTGCAACAACGAGCTTGGTTGGTTTGTGAGGCCCTTCCTTGATTCTATCAAGATATTCTGGATCTGTAGCTTCCAGAAACATGGTCATCCTCACCTTCCATATGGCATATTCAGATGGTCTCAGTATGGGAACTCTGATGGTTTCATACCGACTTTGAATTTGTGTCTTTGGAGGTTCTTCAGTTTTGGTAGGCTTAGTTGGAGTTTCTGTGTCAGACATGATTGTGTTTGGATCTTTAACTGTATGTGTGTTAACATATAAGCTCTGATACCACTTGTTAGGTCACACACACTGTAGAGGGGGTGAATACAGTGTAAAATACAATCAAATCGAACTTTTAATATTTCAAGTAACAGAAAACATACTTTATTGAAACAATAAACTCTGTTACAGTATTGAACTGTTACCTCTCAGTGATGAACAAATATCACGAGAGCTGCTAGGGTTACAATGAATAATCTCTTCGAATATGATAACACTTTCAATATAAACCCTATGTCTGTGTTTATATACTACACAGTTACAAGATAATTGCTAATTGATATGGAATATAATTCTGCTTCCTAAAATATATCAATTAGATATCTTTTCTTCCAAGTATTCCATTCTTCACGGAACTCCTTCTTCATGCATATCTCTTCTTATGTTTATCTTGATCTTCTTTCCTTTAATCAGCTATTGTCCTTATCTGAACGTCCTTCAGCACTTAAGTTCTGATATCCATCTTCTGATGATTATCTCCTGATAATATAAGTACTGATATCCTTAAGTCCTGACTTCCAGTAAGTACTGATTTATCCTGTTTAAGTAAGATCTGAAAACTAAACATAAATCATATTAGCCATGATATTATCAAATATATCTAACATAGAACAATTTTGGCTTTCAACGGATAGGGAATATCCATTAATAGAATAAACTTTACTTAAAACCAACTTTGTTCTTGTAACAAATTCATTTCAGGCTACAAAATAAATTATAATAAGGACATGAATTTATGAATAATTAAGCATACCTAGCTCACTTACTAATCTTGTGAATGTTGATTCATCAAGTGGCTTGGTAAATATGTCTGCAATCTGCTTATCACTTGGAACCAAATGGAGTTCCACTGTACCATTCATCACATGATCCCTTATGAAGTGGTACTTGATGTCAATGTGCTTGGTTCTTGAGGGCTGTACTGGATTTTCAGTAATGGCAATGGCACTTGTGTTGTCATAAAATATTGGAATTTTGTCAACATTTAGCCCATAGTCAAATAGTTGATTCCTCATCCACAGTATCTGTGCACAACAACTACCAGAAGCAATGTACTCAGCTTCAGCTGTTGATGTAGAAACAGAATTTTGCTTCTTGCTGAACCATGACACAAGCTTATTCCCTAGAAATTGACAGGTGCCAGTTGTACTTTTCCTGTCTATTTTGCAACCTGCATAATCTGCATCTGAGTAGCCAATTAGATCAAAACCAGACTTTCTAGGGTACCAAATTTCTAGATTTGAAGTCCCTTTGAGATATCTGAAAATTCTTTTAATAACCACTAAGTGAGATTCTTTAGGGTCAGCTTGAAATCTAGCACAGAGACATGTAGAAAACATTATATCAGGTCTACTAGCAGTTAAATATAGAAGTAAGCCAACCATGCCTCTATAACTTGTAATGTCCACAGACTTTTCTGCCTTGTTTAATTCTAGCTTGGTGGCAGTGGCCATGGGAGTTTTTGCAGATGAACAATCCATTAAGTCAAACTTCTTTAAAAGATCATAAATATATTTAGTTTGACTAATGAAAATTCCACCACTAACTTGTTTAACTTGTAAACCAAGAAAATAAGTTAGCTCTCCCATCATGCTCATTTCATATTTACTTTGCATTAACTTAGCAAACTTTTTACAAAGCTTATTATCTGTAAAACCAAATATAATATCATCTACATAGATTTGAACAAGTATTGTAGAGCCATTAACATTTCTAAAGAAAATAGTTTTGTCAACAGTACCTCTTGTGAAGTAATTATCTAGGAGAAATTTTGACAAAGTCTCTGTTGGATTTTAATCGCAGCGGAGGCATGGTAAAACACTTTTTACACATAAAATCCAAATAAAAGCATATAAATCGTGGTAAAAATATAGGGATCGATTACTAACCTTTAATATGCGATCCAAGAGCAACGATCGGAGATCCTTAGCAGCTGCTCCTCAAACGTGAAGCACTCCACCGGTATCCACCAAGAAAACGACGTTAAGGAGGAGGAGGAGGTGGAGGGAATTAGGTTTCATAAAATTTTGGGGTTTTTGGGTTAGAATAGAAATAGGGTTTATAATAGTATATTTATAGGCAAAATTTTCAGCTGAAATTTTCCCATAAATATTATTATTATTATCCCATTTATTATTCTCATTAATAATTAAAACACCTTTTAATTATTAATCCTTTTTCTAAACACTTTAGAAATAATTCTCTCTCTTGATTTAATTTCCAAAAAATTAAATCCTTAATTAATAATATTAAGAACTTTTCTTAATTAATTTATAATCAATTAAATCTCATTTAATCAATTATTAAATTTGCCAATTAATTATTTATTTCACAAATAAATAATTATTAGCCATTATTAATTAATTCCTCCACCATTAAATCATTCTCTTTTTATGGTGTGACCCTGTAGGTTCAATATTAAGCCGGTAGTAGAAATAAATAATAATAAAACTATTTTATCATTATTTATATAAATTCTCTAATTTATTAAATATGATTAATTAATTAATCACATTTATTCTACATCGTGAGGGATACTTCTCAGCATATCGCGACTATCCGGATAATATGAATTCACTGCTTAGAATACCAAGAACCTATTCAGTGAATAGTTACCGTATAATAAACTCTTTCTACCCTACAATGTCCTTATTAAATACAAGGCATGGATCTCGTGTCAAGCCTATCTAATTTAATCACTTGCTTACCATTTACTATGCTTAGTTCTATGCAAATTAGAAACTCCTTTCTAATTTCATTCACTCTGGCCAGAGATTCCTGAACTAGCATAAGTGGATCAGCCTTGAACATTCGCTTCCTTCACTGGAAGGGGTAGATCCTTTATTGATCATACACTATCTTCGTGTACAAATTCCTATACCCAGTAGAGCCCTAATAATTGTCCTTGGAGACTAAGAACTAAACCAAAGTATAGTTCAGTGTACACAAGATGACTATGAAGACCTCAAGTCTAAGGATACTTGTACAACTATCACTATGTGAACAACTGCTGACACGTGAGTGAACTCCATTAGTTGTTCAGCTGGGCGAGTCATGTTCAATGAACTTATTCTATAATAAGCACCTACATACTAGCTATAGTGTCACCACACAAATGTCTATGAGAACAGACATCCTTCATAATGAAGCAAGCATAGTATGTACCGATCTTTGCGGATTATTAATTACCAGTTAGTAATCCTATGACCAGGAACTATTTAAGTTCAGAGTTATCATCTTTTAGGTCTCACTATTATGATCTCATCATAATCCATAAAAAGCTTTACTCTAAACTATGGTATATCTTATTTAAACACTTAAATAGATAAAGCCCGTAATAAAAACAAAACTAGTCTTTTATTAATATCAATGAAATCAAAACAGATTACACAGGAAGTTATTCCTAAATCCTAATACATGATTGGACTTAGGACATATTCCTTTCAATCTCCCACTTGTACTAAAGCCAATCACTCTGGTATCTAATACCCATCTTGTCTTTATGACGATCAAAGTGACTTTCAGAAAGTAGCTTTGTGAGTGGGTCTGCTATGTTGTTATGTGTGTCAACTCTATTTCAATACAATACAAGAAATGTTACCGCGCTCCCACTAACCCTTTTGTAGACACATGGTTCATCTACGTTTTTCATAAAACCAAACTCTTTGATTGTCTCATCAAAATGGATGTTCCATCTACGAGAAGCTTGCTTTAAACCACATATGGTTCGCAGCAGCTTACACACTAGGTTTTCATTTCCCTTGGAAAGAAAACCATCTGGCCATTTGCCAGATCTCATAGTCGTAGTAAGCAGCAATCGCAAGCAAAATCCGAACTGATTTTAACAGGGCTACAGGTAAAAGGTTTCATCAAAGTCAATCCATTACCTTTGTTTGAATCCTTTTGCCACAAGCCTGGCCTTATAGGTCTCCACCTGGCCATCTGCTCTAATCAATCTTTCGTATACCGTATACATAGATTCCATTTCAGATTTCATGGCACTATGCCATTTCTCTGAGTCAACACTACTCATAGCCTCATTATAGGTCACAGGGTCGTCATCATCAATGATCAATAACTCATTGTCATTCTTAATGACAAGGCCATATTACCTCTCAGGTTGGCGAGACACTCTCCCTGTTCTATGAATGGGCTGTTCCACAAAAGGTTATTCAGTCAGAACAGGTGTTTCCACTTGATCCGTAGTAGTTTGTGCTTCTTGAACTTCATCAAGTTCAAATTTTGCTCCCACTGTTTTCTTCAAGGATAACCTCCTTTTCCAAGAAGGTAACATGTCTGGAGACAAACACCCGATGATCGGTGTAAAAGTAATACCCTAAAGTCTCTTTAGGATATCCCATAAAACTACATTTTACGGATCGATATTCCAGCTTATCTGGGTCAACTTATTTGACATAAGCTGGACATACCCAAATCTTAACGTGTTTAAGACTCGGTTTCCTTTCTTTCCATATCTCATACGGAGTTTGAGGAACAGATTTGGAAAGCACCTTATTCAGTAAATATGTTGAGGTTTCCAATGCATAACCCCATAGGAATACTGGAAGATTCTCATAGCTCATCATGGACCGAACTATGTCTAACAAAGTTCGATTTCTCCTTTCAGATACCAATCTGGAGGCGTCCACTGGGAGACTATACCATTTACTTTTAGATAATCCAGAAACTTTCCATTCAAGTATTCACCACCTTGATCTAATAGAAGAATTATAATACTATGTTTGGTTTGTTTGTCCATTTCATACTTATACTCTTTGAACTTTTCAAAGGCTTCAGACTTGTGTTTCATCAAACACATATCCGAATCTAGATCTATCATCTATGAAAGTAATGAAGTATGAAAATCCACCCATGGCTTGCGTAGACATGGGTCCACATACATTTGTGTGTACCAATCCTAGCAAATCTGCAGCCCTCTCTCCATGTCCACTAAATGGAGACTGCAGTGCCACAATAAAGTGAGATTTTCATCATCCCTTTTCTTTTATTAGTTTGTTCAATCTGAAGTAAATCATGCTCTATGTCATATACATACAGACCATTATTTAAAGTACCACGTCCATAAAGAATATTATCTCTAAGAATAGAACATTCATTATTCTCAATAATAAATGAAAATCCAGCCAAGTCTAACATGGGAATAATATTCCTCACAATCGAGGGAACAAAATAACAATTATTTAAAACAATAGTCTTGCCCGTAGGCGTATGAAAATGAAATGATTCTACATCTTCAGCAACAACTCTTGCTCCATTTCCCATCAGTAGAATCACCTCCTCTTCCTCAAGAGTCCTACTTCTCCTTAGTCCCTGCAACAACTTGCAGATATGAGAACCACAGGCGGTATCTAATACCCAAGTAGAAATTTGATTTAATGACATATTCACTTCTATCATGAACATACCTGAATCAGAAGCGGTAGTCTCACTACCCTTCTTCTTCTTCAATTCTGCAAGGTAAACCTTGCAGTTCCTCTTCCAGTGCCCCACCTTATTACAGTGAAAGCAAACAACTTTGCTCTTGGGGTCTTCAGCTTTTGGTGGAACCGGCGTTTTCTCACCTACTTTCTTCTTCTTGGAAGAGTTCCTCTTCCTTTTCTTAGGATTGGAACCTTCACCAATTAGAAGAACAGAACTCTTCTTGGGGGAAAATTCGATTCCGCAGTCTTCAACATGTTGTGGAGTTCAGGCAGGCTGACATCCAACTTATTCATGTGAAAGTTCACAACAAACTGCGAGAACGAACTCGGAAGCGATTGCAAGACCAAGTCTTGGCTCAGCTCCCCATCCATGGCAAAACCAAGTTATCCAAGACGTTCAATCAAATTGATCATCTTAAGTAAATGGTCATTCACAGATATCCCTCAGACATCCTACAACCGAACAGCTCCTTCGATATCTCATATCGAGCTGTCCTCCATGCCACATCATACAACTCTTGTAGATGCATGAGGATAGTGTGAGCATCCATATGCTCATGTTGCTTCTGTAGCTCAATGTTCATGGAAGCTAGCATGATGCATTGAGCAACATTTGCATCATCTATCCACTTACGATACACAACATGTTCATCATTATGCACATCGCTAGCAGGTTCAGTAGGCTTAGGTGAGTCAATCACGTATTCCAGCTTCTCAATCCTGAGAACAATTCTCAAGTTTTGAAGCCAGTCAGCATAATTAGGACCAGTCAACTTGTGAGCATCTAGTATGCTCCTGAGTGATAGTGCAGAAGACATAATGTATATTGTAAATCTGTAAATGATAAACACATAACAACATTTAGCAAATATTCAATTTCATTTTAAAACACTATATGAATCGGGTCTTTATTTATAAGTGGCTCCCACTAGTTTACCTAATTTATTCAACCCCCTACGTGAAAAATTAAGCATTCATAATGCTAGTGGGAATAGGGATCCTACATTCCATTACACAACCCCGGCTGTAGCACGAACCGCCATGTAATGTTCAATAGGCAGAAAACTCTTGTCAATTATATCTTATGTTATTCCCTAATCAAACTTTAGCCTCTTGAATAATTGAGTCATGGCTGTGGCACGACAAACTCAATATTCTAAGTCAAGTCTAACCCAACATTCCGTACAATTAAATCAGTCCCCAACGGCCCACGGCTGTGGCACGTACCGACCTTTAGATTCTAATTTAATGTACACATCTCTATGTAATAGACAAGTATTTCTTATTTCGAAATCAAAGCCCTCGGCTGTAGCACGAACCGACAATGATTCAAAAATAAGAACTACTTTTCTATCATGTTGGAAGGCTATGACCGACACAAGCCCGTTGTGTCATTGGCCAATTACTACTTGATATTATTTAATTTTAGAGGGATTATATTACGTTACAATCATAATCATATTATAAAGAGATTCTTCCTTTTAAATTAAATATTTCAAATCAATAATCAATAATCAGATGATTCCCAGATCGGGTGGAGCATTGTCAAGAGGCGTCACTTAATAACCCTTTCTTACATATAGAAATCTGTTGTTGATAGAATCATCCTTTCTCTCATATCGAAAATTCATATTCAATTACGTGTTTCATAAACACAAGAATCTCATGATTGTATTCATAATATTGTTATTAAGGTTATGAAACAATTTCACTATACTAGGTTGTCTAACAAACGCCTTATGTTCATTTAAGTTCACCTAAATCTATCATCGCATGATAAACTAAGCATATATCACATATATCAACATGAATAAACATCAAGGTAGGCATGTTACATCATCTAGTATATTAGTCTAAGTAATATACATCTCTATGTATCACATGAAGCATTTAAAAGCAATTAAAACGGTCAAAAATAGCTTAAAAACACTTCTGTCAGCTATAAACAGTTCGAAACAATTTCATAAAATATCATATAATATACCATTAGAAGCATCTCGAAAAGACGAATCCAACGGCACCAAAATCACCCAATTCTGAGCTTCCACGAGCCCGCACGCGCCGAAAAAAGGTCTCCCACGCGCCCCCACCCGCACACGTGCCTGACAACGCGTGTCTGACTTTCCTCCACGCGCCCCACGCGCCACACGCGCTCCACGCGCCCTAACCCCTATGCTGACGTCAGCATGACGTCATCTGATGACGTCAGCATGACATCAGCACGACGTCATCAGCGCGTGTCTACCACGCGCCGCGCGTGGCACGCCAGCGCGCGAGCCCCACGCGCGCGTAGTCGACGCGCGGTCCTTCGTTCTGTTTTCAGCAGTCGCCGTTTTTCTCCTCGATTGTTGTGCCGCCGTACTTGTACTCTGTACTTTTGCTTTGCTTTTCTCCGTGCAGAACAACACAACAGTACAGCAGATATATATAGCAGATATATATAAACATATATATATATATATATATATATATATATATATAACAGAATATACATATATATACTTATTTAATTACGAATTTTAATTGCAACAACTTCAAAAATTCATAATAAAAAATCTATACATCATAAAATTATGAAAAAAATACTCAGACGATCTACAACACTTGTAGAACCCAGATTAACATTCAAAATTATTCTGAGAAACGATTTCTCATCAGACATAAATAATTCATGATATAACTCGTGGTAAAAACATAGGGATCGATTACTAACCTTTATATGCGATTCAAGAGCAACGATCGGAGATCCTTAGCAGCTGCTCCTCAAACGTGAAGCACTACACCGGTATCCACCAAGAAAACGACGTTAAGGAGGAGGAGGAGGTGGAGAGAATTAAGTTTTATAAAATTTTGGGGTTTTTGGGTTTAGAATAGAAATAGGGTTTATAATTGTATATTTATAGGCAAAATTTTCAGCTGAAATTTTCCCATAAATATTATTATTATTATCCCATTTATTATTCTCATTAATAATTAAAACACCTTTTAATTATTAATCCTTTTTCTAAACACTTTAGAAATAATTCTCTCTCTTGATTTAATTTCCAAAAAATTAAATCCTTAATTAATAATATTAAGAACTTTTCTTAATTAATTTATAATCAATTAAATCTCATTTAATCAATTATTAAATTTTCCAATTAATTATTTATTTCACAAATAAATAATTATTAGCCATTATTAATTAATTCCTCCACCATTAAATCATTCTCTTTTTATGGTGTGACCCTGTAGGTTCAATATTAAGCCGGTAGTAGAAATAAATAATAATAAAACTATTTTATCATTATTTATATAAATTCTCTAATTTATTAAATATGATTAATTAATTAATCACATTTATTCTACATCGTGAGGGATACTTCTCAGCATATCGCGACTATCCGGATAATATGAATTCACTGCTTAGAATACCAAGAACCTATTCAGTGAATAGTTACCGTACAATAAACTCTTTCTACCCTACAATGTCCTTATTAAATACAAGGCATGGATCTCGTGTCAAGCCTATCTAATTTAATCACTTGCTTACCATTTACTATGCTTAGTTCTATGCAAATTAGAAACTCCTTTCTAATTTCATTCACTCTGGCCAGAGATTCCTGAACTAGCATAAGTGGATCAGCCTTGAACATTCGCTTCCTTCACTGGAAGGGGTAGATCCTTTATTGATCATACACTATCTTCGTGTACAAATTCCTATACCCAGTAGAGCCCTAATAATTGTCCCTGGAGACTAAGAACTAAACCAAAGTATAGTTCAGTGTACACAAGATGACTATGAAGACCTCAAGTCTAAGGATACTTGTACAACTATCACTATGTGAACAACTGCTGACACGTGAGTGAACTCCATCGGTTGTTCAGCTGGGCGAGTCATGTTCAGTGAACTTATTCTATAATAAGCACCTACATACTAGCTATAGTGTCACCACACAAATGTCTATGAGAACAGACATCCTTCATAATGAAGCAAGCATAGTATGTACCGATCTTTGTGGATTATTAATTACCAGTTAGTAATCCTATGACCAGGAACTATTTAAGTTTAGAGTTATCATCTTTTAGGTCTCACTATTATGATCTCATCATAATCCATAAAAAGTTTTACTCTAAACTATGGTATATCTTATTTAAACACTTAAATAGATAAAGCCCGTAATAAAAACAAAACTAGTCTTTTATTAATATCAATGAAATCAAAACAGATTACACATGAAGTTATTCCTAAATCCTAATACATGATTGGACTTAGGACATATTCCTTTCAGTCTCATACCAGGCTCTAGGTGCTTGCTTTAGTCCATAGAGTGCTTTTAACAGATAATACACATAGTCTGAAAAGTTTGGATCTTCAAATCCTGGAGGTTGGCTTACATAAACTTCTTCCTCCAATTCTCCATTCAGAAATATACTCTTGACATCCATTTGATAGACTTTGAAATTGGCATGGGCTGCATAGGCTAGAAAGATTCTGATGGCTTCAAGTCTTGCAACTGGAGCAAATGTCTCATCAAAATCTATTCCCTCTTGTTGAGAATAGCCCTTGGCAACCAATCTAGCTTTATTCCTTATGACAATGCCATTTTCATCCATCTTGTTTCTGAATACCCATTTTGTGTCAATAGAGCTCTTGTTCTTTAGCTTGGGTACCAGCTTCCATACCTTGTTCCTCTCAAATTGGTTTAGCTCCTCTTACATTGCTAAAATCCAATCTGGATCCAATAGAGCTTCTTCCACTCTCTTAGGTTCCTCCTGTGATAGAAAACTACTATATAGACATTCATCTTGAGTAGCCCTTCTAGTCTGCACCTTAGATGTTGCATCACCAATGATCAATTCAAAAGGATTATTCTTGGTCCATTTCCTTTGAGGTGGTAGATTAGCTCTAGATGAGATTGCCTCAGTATTGTTATGATGTGAGATAGAGTGTTGATTGGTTGAAACTCCCCCTGAGTTACTGATCCTTTGAAAGAAACTGGCAGTTCTATCAACTGATGAAGTAAATTGATTATCCGTTGATAGAATATGATCAACGGATGCTTCATTATGTACTTCAACGGATGATGCACTTTGTCTTTCAACGGATGCTGAATTATTTCTATCAACGGATGCTGAATTATGACTTTCAACTGATGCAACATTTTGTGAATTATCCTAAGGCAGATTTTGAATCCTTTTCGAGGTGCCTTCTCCATCATTCTCATCTTTACTATCATCACAATATATCTCAATGTTGTCAAATTTGAGTCCTTCATGATGTCCCTCATCTGTTAGTCCATCAATCTTTTTATCATCAAACACAGCATGCACAGATTCCATAACAATGTTGGTTCTTAGATTGTAGACCCTATATGATTTTCCAGCAGAATAACCAACAAATATCCCTTCATCAGCCTTTGCATCAAACTTCCCTTTGTGATCAGGTTGATTCCTTAGAATGTAGCATTTGCAACCAAAGACATGAAGAAAGTTTAAGGTTGGTTTTCTTCTCTTGAACAATTGATAGGGAGTCATGCCTTTTGCCTGATTGATTAGAGAAATATTCTGAGTGTAACATGCACAGTTAACAGCCTCAGCCCAAAAATATGTTGGGAGTTTTGACTCTTCAAGCATTGTTCTTGCAGCTTTAATTAGTGATTTTTATTCCTTTCCACCACACCATTCTGTTGTGAAGTCCTTGGAGCTAAGAACTCATGCATGATCCCATTTTCTTCACAGAACAACCTCATGGTAAAATTCCTGAACTCAATTCCATTATCACTCCTGATATTCCTTACTTTGAAATCTGGATGATTGTTGACTTGCTTGATGTGATTGATAATGATTTCACTAGCTTCATCCTTTGATCCAAGAAAGTAGGTCCATGAAAACTTTGAGAAATCATCTACAATCACTAGGCAATATCTTTTCCTTGAAATTGACAATACATTGACTGGTCCAAAAAGATCCATGTGTAGCAGTTGTAATGGTTCATCAATTGTTGATTCAAGCTTCTTACTGAATGATGCTCTCTTTTGCTTTCCTTTCTGACAAGCATCACACAGTCCATCCCTTGAAAATTCCACTAGAGGCATTCCTCTAACTAAGTCCTTTTTGACTAGATCATTCATTGTCTTGAAATTCAAATGGGACAACTTCTTGTGCCATAGCCAACTTTCATCTGGACTTGCTTTGCTGAAAAGACAAGTAATTGATTCTGCATCTGTAGAGTTGAAGTCAGCCAAGTACACGTTCCCTTTTCTAACTCCAGTTAGAACCACTTTGTTGTCCTTCTTACTTGTGACAACACAGGCTTCAGAATTGAAGGAAACATTATTCCCTCTGTCACATAGTTGACTGATGCTCAATAGATTGTGTTTGAGACCATCAACTAATGCAACTTCATCAATGATGACATTTTCTTTTGAAATCAAGCCATATCCCATAGTGAACCCTTTGTTGTCATCTCCAAAGGTTATGCTAGGGCCAGCTCTCTCCTTGAACTCTGTGAGCAGGGTGAAATCTCCTGTCATGTGCCTTGAACAACCACTGTCCAAGTACCATAGATTTATTCTTTTTCCTTGCACACAACAAAATCAAATCAAGTTGATTTCGGTACCCAAGTTTCCTTGGGTCCAGCCTTGTTAGTCTTTTTCCTAGACTTCATACTTCCTGCATCTTTTGACTTAGGTAACTTTGGGTCAACCTTGGTCTTAGATGTTGTAACACCCCCAGATCCGGGGTCGGGGATCCGGGTCGTCACGGTCTTTCTTTCCACAATATCACTTCACTTAATTAATAATAAATAACCTTATGCTGTGACCCCACACTAACACACACCACAACCCGTTATAGTCTCAGAGATGAAATTTAAATAAGTACAAGTCTTTGAATCCACAATTTAAAAGTTATTACAACCCAAAATGATTACTTGATAAATTTACAGTTTATTGCCATTATCTGCCACAAGTTATAATTATACATAATTGATTCTCAAAAGTAGATGGTCTGATCTACAATAGATCTACCTCTGCAGCTATAGCAGCTACAACATCAACGGGAAGACGCGGGACGCTTCCCACGCGCTTGCGCTGGGTCTGCTGGAGTCTGGCCATCTTTCCTAACTGTTGTTGTGTGATGAAAGAAGAAAGCAAGGGTGAGCAGCAAGCCCACCAAAATAATATGTATAATGATTTACAATATATGAGCCTACTCATAATACTCATGAAAGTCTTGGTCAAAAGAAATGAACCAAGTTTGATATCTTAATGCGATGAAGTCGCAAAATATTCAGTATATATACATATATACTTTTCAAAATATTGGAAGTCCTCTTCCATGCACAATATACACAAAGTCCCAGTGTATAACTGTATAAAAAAAATATCGTTGCAAGGTGATCTCATATATCTAACCTTGTTTCAACGTTTTCCAGAAAATCTTTGTCATTCATAAGACAATTATTAATTAGATATAAGTTTAAAAGATGAGGTTACCAAATACCCCAATATACTTATATCTTTCCCAATACTACTTGAACTACCACCGTTCAAGTTATAATCAGTTTCAAAAGTTCATCACATAGATGAGACTACAAGACAAGATTTGAATAGATTCAATCTTTGAAATATTATTGATATATCTCTTAAACATTTCCTGGAACCTCTGTTATGTAAAGTATGAACAGAGTTTGAAACATCCAATGAATTTTGGAAAGGAAAAGAATTTTGGCATAAACCAGATATCTTGCTGATCAGGCAAAGATACCAATAAGTAACCTTTTCTACTGTAGATAGATGAATTCCTCACCGGTCATCACCCTGGCCGCATTAGGACCTCGCGCTAGACCGTTACCCGGCCCCTCACGCGTTGATGGACTGCCACCCAGCCACTTACACATTCATAGACCGTACCCCGGTCTGTCACTTATGCCGACTCAATTAGATGGGCTTACTTCCCGAACGTTGGGCAAGTAATCAATTCATTTACCAAAACTGCAACCTCGTTGCGAATATAAAATACATCACAGAGCCGGATTCCCCAGGTTTTGAGCGAGTATTTAAATCCCCTTAAAAAGGAAGATCTTAAATATAAAAATGAGTTTTGGGATCCGCTCTGACTTTAAAAATCATTTTGAAGACTCGAAAACACTTTAAAGAGTGTTTGGAGTAAAGCTGATTTAATGAAGTAAATCAGTCCCCAGAATATTTAGAAAATGACTGAATATTATTATTTAAATAATATTCCCATAAAGAATAATCTTTATAAAAATAATTGAAGTAGAAGTATTAAAACTTATACTTGAAACGAGTATTAAATAACCAAAGATATACTTATATGAAAGTATTATCTTTATTTGAATAATCGAAAATAAGTTTGATTATTAACACCTTATTCTTTAATAAAATAAAGAATATATTTCAGCAAATAATCGGAGTCATAGATCCTCAAATGAATATTCAAATAATATTCATATAAATAAATAAAAGGAGTCATAAGTCCTCGAATGAATATTCAAAATAATATTCATTAATAAAGTAAAAGGAGTCATAAGTCCTCGAATGAATATTCAAAATAATATTCAATAAATAATATAAAAGAGTCATAAGCCCTCGAATGAATATTCAAATAATATTCAATAAATAATATAAAAGAGTCATAAGCCCTCGAATGAATATTCAAATAATATTCAGATAAATAAATAAAAGGAGTCATAAGTCCTCGAATGAATATTCAAAATAATATTCATTAATAAAGTAAAAGGAGTCATAAGTCCTCGAATGAATATTCAAAATAATATTCAATAAATAATATAAAAGAGTCATAAGCCCTCGAAGGAATATTCAAAATAATATTCAATAATAAAATAAAGCTAAAGTTATCGAATAAACCTTATTCGATTAATAGTTTGGAAAACTATAACCATATATATATATATATAAATATATATATATATATATATATATCCATATCCATATATACAAGATTACTCGGGATCCTCGACTCCCGGTTTTTAGAAAATATTTTCACCTTTTGGGTCCCTATACTAAGGGTATATGCAAGTTACCGCTATTCTCTAGCATAGGTATTATCAACTGAACCAACAGATATATATTTCAAGAATATGAAACAGGCATGCATATATACCATATCACATGCTACAATATATCGCAAGAGTTTGCTAAATAACCAATATGCATTTATCGCAAGATCATGCATATACAAATGTATACATCACAACAACAGTATAACGGATAGAATACTTGCCTGAGCGACTGGGGGTTACGAATGGCTCGGGACGAGTCTGGTAACCTATAAGCAACAAGTAAGTTAGAATTAAACCAAAGTCACTTGTAAATCTATACTTTAACTAACTTAGACTCTAACGCTTGTTTTGCGCTCACTGATTCGCTTAAGTCACTCGGGTACCCTCGGCTCCACCATTTTTAATAATTTAACCTTTACGAGTTTTAAAGCGATTCCTTCGCGAGTGTCTTACCAACTGCCTAACACACTTACCATAAATGTTTCATACATTAATTAACCCTTTTTGGTCTTTAACCTATGTTTTAAAGTAAGGTGAGGGGAAAAGTTTCGTTCGTGAAACGCCGTTACTTGAAACGGTCGTTTCTCCTAAACCGTGCGTCGGAATCGAACGAACTACATATCAAAACGAAGCTCGTAACATGAGCTATCTAAACATGGCAGTGGTCATAATCTAGCAGGGGGTTCTCGGGTCCTAATGTTATGCACAAAAACAGTCTACAGGAAATCGGACGTTACGACGACTATATTTACGCGATTTCCCAAATTTAAACCAATTCAATCAACCACAATTTCAACTCCAATTCACAACCCAATCAAACCTCCAATTAAACTACACCACAACAGCCCCAAATCAACTCAATATTACCAATTTATTCATCTACACCAAGTCAAAAATGTGACCAAGAACTTCAAATCTAACAAGCATCACTCCTAACTCCAAAATCAACAAAACCACTTACTAAACAAAGCTCTATCATGAGTACACACTCATTACACTAACCCATCATCTAACATTATGAAATCCAAACCAACAAAACTTAATACCAAGGGTTTGAGAAGTTATACCTTCCTTGGAGAGTGGAGAATCAAGAGAATTGCTTGGAATCACCCTTAAAGTCCTTATCCAAGCTTAATCTAAACAAAACTTCAAGAACACAAATTTTAGTTCTTGAAAAACACTATTCACCATCTTCTTTCATGATTTATAGAAAAAGATTGGCTTGGATTTAGAAGCTTAAACTTATAGGAAGTATGTAACTATCCATGGGGAAGCTTAGATAATTACCTTGCTAAATAGTAAGTGGAGGAGCTTGGACTTTCATTTTTTAAGAAAACCACCTGAGAGCATGAAGAAGAAGAAGAGAGAATTTTGTGTTTTGGCTTGATTTGCTTTTGGTTGGTTGATTTTTGTTGTTTGTTTTAGTGAATTACCTAGTTGCCCTTGGTTTTGTGTGGTTAAAAAGTCACCACATCTCCTTCCTTTCTTGTCATGCCTATGTCACCTTGCACATGTCATAATGCTCCCACTTGTCCACACCTTGTGGTTTGATGATGTCACAATCCCTGGCTTCTTGTACAAGCTTGTCTCTTGGTCACTTATTTGTTTTACGGTTCGCTTATCTTTCGTTCTCGTTTATCGTTTGAGGGATCATACCCGGGATCTTATTACTTAGGTTCCCTTAACCTTTCTCAATATATTATATTCCTTTTATGATCCTCTCCTATAATCCTTTAATTTAAATCCTTTTTATCCTGTTACCTTATACTCAATTCTCTCCGTATCTTGTGAATTTCCGGGAAAAATCAAAGTGTTCGGAATTGGATTCTGACGATCTTTACATACACTTATATACCACATAGAGTACTAATAATATCCCATAAGATCAATAACAGAACCCCTACATAGCGTGGCATGAAAAGTTTTCTCGTTCAGCAAAACCACTATTCATAAGGGTTTCAAAATTTCTCAAAAATTGGGGTTATTACAGTCTCCCCTCCTTAAAAGGATTCCGTCCCGGAATCAGATAGAAAACAAATGGGGATACTTTCTTAGCATTACACTTTCTAACTCTCGAGTCAATTTTCCCACATTGTGGTTCTACCACCAAACTCTGCCTAGTTTGATAATCCTTCTCCTAAGCACTTGTTCCTTTTCACTCTATAACCCTTCCTGGTTGCTCCATATAGGTTACGTCGGGTTGCATATCTATGCGCTCATATGCCTCTATTTGTCTGGCATCCGAATTACACTTCCTTAACATTGATACGTGGAACACGTTATGAACTTGCTACAGGTTCGGGGGTAGGGCTAGCTCCTATGCTAACTTCCCAAACGTCTTAATATATCCAAGGGTCCAACAAATTGTAGACTTAGCTTTCCTTTCTTTCCGAACCTCATCAGTCCTTTCCAAGGGTTTCCAAGGGGATACCTTTAACAACACTAGGTCCCCTACTTCATATTCTTTGTTCTTTCATGTCAAATCAACATACTTCTTATGTCCATCTTGGGCTACTACCAGCCGTCCTCTGATTAGATCTATTATATCCTTGGTCCTTTGGACTACTGCGGGTCCGAGCATCTTGCGCTCTACAACTTCATCCTAACATAAGGGAGATCGACATTGTCTTCCCTCAAGGATCTCATAAGGCGATACCTCAATACTGACATATGATCTATTGTCGTAAGAAAACTCAACCCGTGTTAAGTGATCATTCCAATTTCTTTCAAGTCTATTGCACAGACTCTCATTATAGCTTTTAGCATTAGAGCTTTTGCTTCTCACTACCCATCCTTTTTCCCAGTTCGTAGTCGCTACTACCTTCCGTTCCTAATATTATACTAGTTATACTTTTGCTCGTTAGCGTTCTATAACCTTTTAATAACCACGTCAACCTTAGTATCACGAATGTGTTCCCATTCCGCATACTACCACCACTTTATTACTCCTTTTTCAGTTGTTTCTATTTTCCAAAATTTGATCAATCAAATAGAAGTAAAGGAATTTGTTGAGAGATCACTATGATCATGAACACTTGTTATATCGCATAGTTAGTACAGAAGGTGGCCAACCTTTAGTACTTGACAAGCAATTAAACAATAGCTGGTATCCTACTCGGCTTCTATCACACAGATAGATAGTCATTCGGCAATACCTCCCCTTCTAGAAGGGTTGTTCTTCTCAGCTTACATGAAATGAAAAGAAGAGAAAAGAACGAACTGAAGAGAATTGTATATATGAAAAAAATATACTGCCACAAAATATCTGGCTTGGAACCTACCTCTGAACTATAGAGGTTTATCATAGGAGAACAAAACATATACGTATTTATATCAGCATCGAGCATTATAGCCTCGTATTTCACGTGCCTAAATATTTTCGCTATCCCGTCCATCATTCTATGGACCCATGCTCTTCCTCGAGCTTATACACAATTACCTTTGAAACTCCCTCGACATCGAAAATCGAATCTGGGATCTCATTCTAGACATCATCGTTACTTGAATTCTATGCTTGCACCGCAACCTTCCTCGTATAATAATACGACTCTCTATTGATAAGAAAGAATAATAATTCACTATGTAGATACTCTACTTAATTAGTCTATTAATGATAACTTATACACTACCACGACCCGATTAGTGGTACTCAATCTCAACACCCATTCCAATACAACTCTCATGGTTGTAATCAGCTCACTACTCGCAGAATTATTGCTGCCTTACTATGGTCCACCACTGACCCACTGTAGTCATTCATTTTCCATGAAATCTTAATAACTAACCATACGGAGTCCATACATCTCGTATCTAATTCTCCTAAGGAGTTAACATAACCACCAATCACAATTCATGAAGAACACTCCAAACTCTGACGTACCTTCATGACATGAAGCAGATAAAAGTGCAGAAGAGTTTCAATCAAAGCAACGATAGCAGGTTAATACCATTCGTAATCATATGCCTTCAATAGAAGACTTAACTCAAAGGTTTGTTTAGTCTTTTTTTTTGAAACATGGTCCTGGCTTATCTCAAGATAGGACCTCCTAAGATAGATAGCCCGTTCATGGCGATTACGCGAATTAAACCTTTACCAACTACTATTACGGTCGGGTATTGCACAGTCATCAGAAGGAATGTCAATCTTCCAAACCATAATACAACCTTCACAGCTTTAACCATCATCACTGTATTCCTCTCGCACGAGCGCCTATAATTATCCTCTTACCTTTAAAGTGTCGGCCACCTCTTTGGCCTTTCCTGATAGTAAAATTTCCTTACAGTCAATGTCATTTTAACCACCTCCAAATAATTTTTCTACCTTATTTCCGATCACTGCTTGAGTGAAGATGTTTTCCTTAAAATCAGATGGGAAAAAAAAAATATCACCATTTTTCCATAAGTTATTGCCTCAGTCTTTAGAGGCTAATCACTGTCAAGACTGACTCTCAATCATACTTAGATTATTTTTTATCTTAAGTCCCAATTGCCCTGAACAATTTCGACCATTACTGGTTCGATCCATACTTTCTCGTGGTTTAACACGTGCCCCACTTGGCATCATTATAATTACGTCATATTTCCTTTATCAACATTTCTATTCTTGAGAATTTTAAATATTACCTTTCTCCTTGTAAAACCTCTAAGGTTATCCTTCAATCGTTCCTCCTGTATTCCCTATATACAGGGCATATCAAAATACCATTTACTAATACTAGAACCATTGTCTATATACTTCTGAAAAATTTCTCCACTGATCCTTAAAGGCTGTTGTTACCTTAACCCTTTCCAATTCATCCTGTCAAAACTCATACTGTCCCTATTAAGGGTGAAATGCCAACCTTTATGCATTCCCCTAGGATTCATTTTAAGTTACCGATGTTCTATCCTTAATTCCACCTTTAAAAGGTACCTGCATCCTTCCATGGATAAATCAAGTCATATATCCCTGATAAGGGTGTCTTATTCAATCATTCCCACCTCGATAGTATATGCCTAATTTCACAATAACATCTGTATACAACATGAGGTCAATCAATATGGCCTCCAAAAGATAACAATGGTCATCCGCTTTTCTTTCCTGATTTGGTAATGATAACATGGATGTTCTGGAAGATATTGGTCATGTTCAACGTGAACCTCTTCTTAATAATTCCTTATTTACTTTTGTTGTTTATCTCAACAGTCATCTCAATGTTGGGATATCTCTCATACCTGGCGTCTCCCTTTCTGGGTATCAAGCCACCGGTCTTACACTTCACATTCTTGAAGGTCACTTCCTTCATCCAATTTTCTTAATTTCTTACTTTCTTGTCTCCTCAGTCTATCCGCGTCTCATTATTTATCCTTCGAACTATCTCAAGGTTTTCCTCGAATCCTCCCAACTTAAAGGGGATAAAATATACATAACTCTTATGCCTTCAACCATCAATTTTAACTCATGGTTTATCACCCTCATCCTGACGATTACATACTCTTCTATTTCTATTTCTACGAGTCTTTAGGGTTTCCTCATACCCAACTCCCTTATCATTCCTCAAACTCTCTTGCCTTTATATTCCTTTCTCTTATCGTTATTTCATGAACTAACACAACATAAGCATTGATTTCAAATATCCCGTCATTCTGGATTCGCGTCTTCAGAACGAATCTTAACAACTTTTACAGCTTAGATTCATAATTCATCATACTCGTCTGCCTTTGTTATGGCTCTAAAGCTTTTACATTATCTCCATAACCTTGGGAAGTACTTTCCTGAAAACAATTGACTGAACTTAAATCAGTTTATTATAATCTCTTGCTCCGTGCCTTCCTTGGTCTTTCACCAGCGGGTGGTCTCTCTCTTAGGAGGGTAAGTGACAAAAACAACCCTTTTGAGATTCGTCAATCATTTAGAATCTCAAATGATTCCTACATTTCCTTTAGCCAGGCTCTTGCCTCGACTGGGTCAGCTTGTTCCTTGGAACTCTGAGAGCTTAGCAACTTAAAAGTCTTGAAAGAATTTCTCACCGCATTGTTTCCTCAGGGTGGTGGTTGGGGATAATAGTCTAAGTTCTGTCTAGAAAGGTCCATAAATTATCATATAGGAGTACCGTCTCGGGTCTCCTTTCCTTACTCGACAATTGGGGTCATCTTTTAATTTAAAATCCTCATTTTCCACTCCATTATGTCATGGGTTCCTTCTATCTTGATGGCGACCTCCCTGACTATCACGTTCAGGGTTTGCTCTAAATCTTATTCCTCAAACTATGGCTCTCATCTAAGTTCTCATCCTTACGCTCTTGAACTTTCAGAACCCAAATTCTATAGGAATACCTCATTATTCCCTTATCATCTTTCTCGATATTAATCTTTTATCTAATTGTTGGCTCTCTGCCTTCATTCATAACTTTTTCTGGCACAATATGATCTTTTCCAATAATTCGGGCTGTATTGCAATCTCAAACAGCTTTTCGGTACCGGCTCCGGTTACCTTCACTTCTATTTCCATTTTCTCAAAATCTCTTATAAACTCTCCAAAAGACATTATCATCTTGAGTCTCTCCTTTTTACTAAGGGCATCAGCCACCATATTGGCTTTCCCCGAATGATAAAGAATCTCCCAATCATAATTCTTGATTAGCTCTAACCGCCTCCTCTGGCGTATGTTGAGCTCTTTCTACGTAAGAATGTACTAGAGCACTTATGGCTTAGGTAATTCTCGCACTTCTCTCCATACAAGTAGTGCCTCCAATCTTTAGGGTAAAACTATTGCCACGAGCCTAAGCTCATGGGCGGGGATATCGAATTTCATATTACCTTAATTGTCTTGACGCAGACGCGATTATCTTGCTGTGCTAAGAAGCACCCTAATTCCTTATGCGAAGCGTCACTTACAAATCACAAAATCTCCTTTTTCCATCCGGCAACGCCAGCATAGGGGCCATCACCAACCTCTGCTTCAGTTCTTGAAAGCTGTTCTCGCATTTCTCTGTCCATTCGAACTTCTCAGTCTTACGAGTAAGCCGCGTTAAAGGGGCTACTATCTTTACAACTTGAACGAACCTCCGGTAGTGACCGGCCAATCCTACCTCTGGTAGTTGCCCTAACCATGGTCATCAATTCCTCAGTGGTCCTTTATTTATTCTTGTCAGGATCCTCCATGGGATCCTCCTCAGCAACTATCCCTTCTAGGACAACATCCTCAACCGCTACATCCTCAATATCAACATCATCCGGTCCTGCATTAGGACGCTCTATCGGATCCATAATCTGATCCCCAATAAATAATAAAACATCATCGCGTTGATGTTCCTCAACTTCAGGGTTCGGAGTCCCGCTACTATATACGATAACGAACTACGCTTCTATCGCTACATTTATAAGGGTTCCCATAAGGGTTTTAACTGTCAGTACTACGTTAGGTAGTCCGACTATGAACTTGGCAAGAGTTCTTATTATCTTAGTGAACTTATTATCTTAACGTCCCATCATCTCTGAGGTTTATAACGCTTAGCTCTGATACCATTTCTGTAACACCCCCAGATCCGGGGTCGGGGATCCGGGTCGTCACGGTCTTTCTTTCCACAATATCACTTCACTTAATTAATAATAAATAACCTTATGCTGTGACCCCACACTAACACACACCACAACCCGTTATAGTCTCAGAGATGAAATTTAAATAAGTACAAGTCTTTGAATCCACAATTTAAAAGTTATTACAACCCAAAATGATTACTTGATAAATTTACAGTTTATTGCCATTATCTGCCACAAGTTATAATTATACATAATTGATTCTCAAAAGTAGATGGTCTGATCTACAATAGATCTACCTCTGCAGCTATAGCAGCTACAACATCAACGGGAAGACGCGGGACGCTTACCACGCGCTTGCGCTGGGTCTGCTGGAGTCTGGCCATCTTTCCTAACTGTTGTTGTGTGATGAAAGAAGAAAGCAAGGGTGAGCAGCAAGCCCACCAAAATAATATGTATAATGATTTACAATATATGAGCCTACTCATAATACTCATGAAAGTCTTGGTCAAAAGAAATGAACCAAGTTTGATATCTTAATGCGATGAAGTCGCAAAATATTCAGTATATATACATATATAATTTTCAAAATATTGGAAGTCCTCTTCCATGCACAATATACACAAAGTCCCAGTGTATAACTGTATAAAAAAAAATATCGTTGCAAGGTGATCTCATATATCTAACCTTGTTTCAACGTTTTTCTGAAAATCTTTGTCATTCATAAGACAATTATTAATTAGATATAAGTTTAAAAGATGAGGTTACCAAATATCCCAATATACTTATATCTTTCCCAATACTACTTGAACTACCACCGTTCAAGTTATAATCAGTTTCAAAAGTTCATCACATAGATGAGACTACAAGACAAGATTTGAATAGATTCAATCTTTGAAATATTATTGAATGAAATAAAGTTACGAGATACTTTATTTAGTCCCGATATATATATATCCACATATATATATCTCTTAAACATTTCCTGGAACCTCTGTTATGTAAAGTATGAACAGAGTTTGAAACATCCAATGAATTTTGGAAAGGAAAAGAATTTTGGCATAAACCAGATATCTTGCTGATCAGGCAAAGATACCAATAAGTAACCTTTTCTACTGTAGATGGATGAATTCCTCACCGGTCATCACCCTGGCCGCATTAGGACCTCGCGCTAGACCGTTACCCGGCCCCTCACGCGTTGATAGACTGCCACCCAGCCACTTACACATTCATAGACCGTACCCCGGCCTGTCACTTATGCCGACTCAATTAGATGGGCTTACTTCCCGAACGTTGGGCAAGTAATCAATTCATTTACCAAAACTGCAACCTCGTTGCGAATATAAAATACATCACAGAGCCGGATTCCCCAGGTTTTGAGCGAGTATTTAAATCCCCTTAAAAAGGAAGATCTTAAATATAAAAATGAGTTTTGGGATCCGCTCTGACTTTAAAAATCATTTTGAAGACTCGAAAACACTTTAAAGAGTGTTTGGAGTAAAGCTGATTTAATGAAGTAAATCAATCCCCAGAATATTTAGAAAATGACTGAATATTATTATTTAAATAATATTCCCATAAAGAATAATCTTTATAAAAATAATTGAAGTAGAAATATTAAAACTTATACTTGAAACGAGTATTAAATAACCAAAGATATACTTATATGAAAGTATTATCTTTATTTGAATAATCGAAAATAAGTTTGATTATTAACACCTTATTCTTTAATAAAATAAAGAATATATTTCAGCAAATAATCGGAGTCATAGATCCTCAAATGAATATTCAAATAATATTCATATAAATAAATAAAAGGAGTCATAAGTCCTCGAATGAATATTCAAAATAATATTCATTAATAAAGTAAAAGGAGTCATAAGTCCTCGAATGAATATTCAAAATAATATTCAATAAATAATATAAAAGAGTCATAAGCCCTCGAATGAATATTCAAATAATATTCAATAAATAATATAAAAGAGTCATAAGCCCTCGAATGAATATTCAAATAATATTCAGATAAATAAATAAAAGGAGTCATAAGTCCTCGAATGAATATTCAAAATAATATTCATTAATAAAGTAAAAGGAGTCATAAGTCCTCGAATGAATATTCAAAATAATATTCAATAAATAATATAAAAGAGTCATAAGCCCTCGAAGGAATATTCAAAATAATATTCAATAATAAAATAAAGCTAAAGTTATCGAATAAACCTTATTCGATTAATAGTTTGGAAAACTATAACCATATATATATATATATATAAATATATATATATATCCATATCCATATATACAAGATTACTCGGGATCCTCGACTCCCGGTTTTTAGAAAATATTTTCACCTTTTGGGTCCCTATACTAAGGGTATATGCAAGTTACCGCTATTCTCTAGCATAGGTATTATCAACTGAACCAACAGATATATATTTCAAGAATATGAAACAGGCATGCATATATACCATATCACATGCTACAATATATCGCAAGAGTTTGCTAAATAACCAATATGCATTTATCGCAAGATCATGCATATACAAATGTATACATCACAACAACAGTATAACGGATAGAATACTTGCCTGAGCGACTGGGGTTACGAATGGCTCGGGACGAGTCTGGTAACCTATAAGCAACAAGTAAGTTGGAATTAAACCAAAGTCACTTGTAAATCTATACTTTAACTAACTTAGACTCTAACGCTTGTTTTGCGCTCACTGATTCGCTTAAGTCACTCGGGTACCCTCGGCTCCACCATTTTTAATAATTTAACCTTTACGAGTTTTAAAGCGATTCCTTCGCGAGTGTCTTACCAACTGCCTAACACACTTACCATAAATGTTTCATACATTAATTAACCCTTTTTGGTCTTTAACCTATGTTTCAAAGTAAGGTGAGGGGAAAAGTTTCGTTCGCGAAACGCCGTTACTTGAAACGGTCGTTTCTCCTAAACCGTGCGTCGGAATCGAACGAACTACATATCAAAACGAAGCTCGTAACATGAGCTATCTAAACATGGCAGTGGTCATAATCTAGCAGGGGGTTCTCGGGTCCTAATGTTATGCACAAAAACAGTCTACAGGAAATCGGACGTTACGACGGCTATATTTACGCGATTTCCCAAATTTAAACCAATTCAATCAACCACAATTTCAACTCCAATTCACAACCCAATCAAACCTCCAATTAAACTACACCACAACAGCCCCAAATCAACTCAATATTACCAATTTATTCATCTACACCAAGTCAAAAATGTGACCAAGAACTTCAAATCTAACAAGCATCACTCCTAACTCCAAAATCAACAAAACCACTTACTAAACAAAGCTCTATCATGAGTACACACTCATTACACTAACCCATCATCTAACATTATGAAATCCAAACCAACAAAACTTAATACCAAGGGTTTGAGAAGTTATACCTTCCTTGGAGAGTGGAGAATCAAGAGAATGGCTTGGAATCACCCTTAAAGTCCTTATCCAAGCTTAATCTAAACAAAACTTCAAGAACACAAATTTTAGTTCTTGAAAAACACTATTCACCATCTTCTTTCATGATTTATAGAAAAAGATTGGCTTGGATTTAGAAGCTTAAACTTATAGGAAGTATGTAACTATCCATGGGGAAGCTTAGATAATTACCTTGCTAAATAGTAAGTGGAGGAGCTTGGACTTTCATTTTTTAAGAAAACCACCCGAGAGCATGAAGAAGAAGAAGAGAGAATTTTGTGTTTTGGCTTGATTTGCTTTTGGTTGGTTGATTTTTGTTGTTTGTTTTAGTGAATTACCTAGTTGCCCTTGGTTTTATGTGGTTAAAAAGTCACCACATCTCCTTCCTTTCTTGTCATGCCTATGTCACCTTGCACATGTCATAATGCTCCCACTTGTCCACACCTTGTGGTTTGATGATGTCACAATCCCTGGCTTCTTGTACAAGCTTGTCTCTTGGTCACTTATTTGTTTTACGGTTCGCTTATCTTTCGTTCTCGTTTATCGTTTGAGGGATCATACCCGGGATCTTATTACTTAGGTTCCCTTAACCTTTCTCAATATATTATATTCCTTTTATGATCCTCTCCTATAATCCTTTAATTTAAATCCTTTTTATCCTGTTACCTTATACTCAATTCTCTCCGTATCTTGTGAATTTCCGGGAAAAATCAAAGTGTTCGGAATTGGATTCTGACGATCTTTACATACACTTATATACCACATAGAGTACTAATAATATCCCATAAGATCAATAACAGAACCCCTACATAGCGTGGCATGAAAAGTTTTCTCGTTCAGCAAAAACACTATTCATAAGGGTTTCAAAATTTCTCAAAAATTGGGGTTATTACAGATGTAGTTGGTTGAAGTGTAGTGTTAGTCACAGAATCATTTAACACATTTGGTTGAATTTGATAAGGCATAGATTGTGCAAACATATTATTCCATATAGGCATGTTGTATGGCATTTGAGGCATACTGAATGCAACAAAATAAGGATTATTAATATATATCATGTTTGCAAAATGTGCATGAGGATTCTGTTGAGACATAACAGGCATAACATGCAGAGGTGACATAGACATGTTAGGCATGTAAGGAGTTAAAGGCATGGGAGCATTCTTAACAGACTTACAGTTAGCAGATAGATGATTAACAATTTTACAATGCACACAACTTTTTCTAGGAGCATACTTATCAGGTGTGTAATTGTTGTGTTTGTTAATCCCTACCTTCCTATTTCTATTAGATTTCCTTTTAGTTTCCTTTTTATCCTCAACCAACTTAAGCCTATTTTTCAACTGATCTAAAGTCATGTGTCCTATATTCACCTTACTGGCATCTTTGGATGTGCTAGCTTCTTCTTTGACAAAGTTCTTGGAAGTTGAACCAAACTTCTTATTGAGATTTTTCAAATTGTTCTTTTTAGAATCACTTGCCTGTTTTAATTGACGAGCCTTCAACGGATGCTCCTTTTCTTCCTTCAACGGATAACTTTCATCATCCGTTGATTCCACATCCGTTGACAATCTATCAATTAATTCTACTTCCTTTTTGTTTTTCTTCCAGGCATTCTCACAGAGTGATTCAATTCTCTGAACCATGACAATCTGAGCACTAACATCCCTAGATATTTTCCAGGCCTTGATTACATCTTGCTCATGTTCTAATTGTTTAGAAAGAATTTCTACTTTCTTAACAGATTCTTCTAGTTCACTCTCAACAGATAAGCATTTGATTTTAATCTTTTCAAGCTCAATTACCTTACCCTCTAACACAGCATTCCTATCACTTAAAAACAAATTATTCTCTTTAATTCTTGTGTTTTCTTTAGCTAGTGATTTAAGGGAAACACGCAAATGATATAATTCATTGGACATATCATTTATAGCTTCATTGCATTCAATTTTAGAAAGCTGAGAGAGGTCAGTAGTAATTACCTGGTTGCTTGATGAACTAGTTTCATTTTTATTAGAATTAGCCATCAGGGCTAGGTTGACATATTCCATATCATCATCTTCATTGGCTCCATCCGCTGCCCAGTCATCCTGAGTCAAAAAAGCTCTTTCCTTTTGTTTGAGCAAATCGAAATATTTCTTTTTGTAATCCACTTGCTCAAATTTCTTCTTCTCAGAAGTTGGCTTTCTGCACTCATTTGTAAAGTGTCCACTTATGCCACAGTTATAACATTTGAACTTAGATTTGTCCACCATGTTCTTGTTTGACTTAGTGAATCTAGCATTTTTCTTGAATTTCATCTTTGCAAACCTCCTAGACAGAAAAGCCAGATGTTCATCAACATCATCAGAGTCATCTTGACTGGAACTATCTTCAACCTCAGCTACTTGCTCCTTTTCCCTTGCTTGATTCTGATTTGCTTGTGCCAATTTTGAGACTTGGCATTGTCTTTTCTTCATTCCTGGATTCAGTCTTCTCATTGTCAGCTAAAAGTGCAACTGATCCACCTTTTCTCTTTCCATTTTCCAACAGCTCATCTTGCTCCATCTCAAGTTCATAGGTCTTCAAAATTCCATATAATCTTTCAAGTGTGAAGTCCTTATAATCTTGAGAATTCCTTAGTGAAACAGTCATAGGCTTCCATTCCTTTGGTAGAGACCTCAGAAATTTTAAGTTGGAATCCTTGACTTGGTACACTCTGCCATACAGCTTTAATCCATTCAACAGTTTCTGAAATCTATTGAAGGTATCATTCAGTGATTCTCCTTCTTCAAAATGAAAGTATTCATACTGTTGAATGAGAAGCTGCATTTTCTTTTCTCTAACTTGTTCAGTACCTTCACAGATAAGTTGCACAATATCCCAAATTTCCTTAACAGTTTGGCTGTTAATGACATTATCAAACATATCTTGATCTAGGCCATTAAACAGAATGTTCATGGCTTTCTTGTCCTTGTGAACCTCTCCAATATCTTCATCAGTCCATTCTGCTTTTGGCTTGGGAATAGACTGTCCAACAGCAACTGTGGCAGTTGCAGCTGTGGCCACCTTGTGAGGGATGTGAGGACCATTTTCAATGCAGTTGATGTAGCTTTCATCTTGAGAGAGAAGATGTAGATGCATCTTCACTTTCCAGTGATGATAATTATCTCTTTCCAGGATTGGAATCTTTACACCAATATTCTTCTTACTCATGATGTTAGTAGAATAGATCTTTAAACTCTTTGTAAGTTAAGAGTTTGCTCTGATACCAATTGTTATTCCCAAGGAACTAACAATGACATTTACAGAAGGGGGATTGAATTGAATGTAAATCTCAAAACTTTTTCAAGTTTTGAGCAGTTTCAAAGGCTAAGTATTTTGATGAACAGTTGTGTGTGAATTGCTTTGAGCAGGTGCAGACAGATATATATTCAAGACACAAATGTAAAGAACACAAAGGCTTCAAAAACTTTTCTGGTGGATTTGTTATTCCACCAGAGATGTGTATTTCAGAAAATCTGTGATTCAAAGAATTGATCACAGCTGCGTCCTAGTACAAACTAGATGATTTTCTCTCTGGATTTTTCTAAACAGCTCTGGAAAAATTCACCATCTAATTACTAGCTGCAACTTGGTTTATATATCACCAAGTTTATAAGTTAAGACAAAAGTACAAATACAATTAAAAAGGTTCTTCACATATTTCTTCTTCATTTCTCTATCCAATGCAATCTAGGATAATCTGTGAATCTTTGAATACTTCCTTGTTTGCACCAGAATGGAAATGCTGCATTTTCTTGATTCCTCCAAGAGGCTACCACATTCCAATTGTCTCTGTCAACCCATGTGCCTCTGTCAGCTTATGAATTGTCACTGTCAACTGCTATTGAACAGAGCATCTGTTGAAGCTTTCATCCGTTGATGGCTTTATCCGTTGATGCTTTATCAGTTGAAGCTTTATCCGTTGATGCATTAGCAGTTGAAGCTTTATCCGTTGATGCACTCATCCGTTGATGGATGTTATCCGTTGAAGCTTTAGAGACATCCGTTGAAGCTTTGTTTCTCATCCGTTGAAGTCCTTTAATTTATCAGTTGATACTACTTCATTTATACAAAATTACAAGGCATGAAATATTTACAATTAGCCCTCCTATTTGCATATCCACTAGTAGTCAACATGACTTATAATTTCCCACAACATCTAAGAATTATAACTTAAATACAGAAACTGAAATGTGCTACAATACTAAACTTATTTCTAAGTAAAGCTACTCCATCAACGGATAACCAGAATGGTCTTATCCGTTGAGGCTACAAACACTAGATTTCTACTTAAGTGTTTTGTTTAACTTATCATCAAACTAATACACATATTCCTAACAACTTAATAATCAGAACTTCCATCAGAACTTGTCCTCAGAATTTATGCAACTGACACTTAAACTGTTCATTTAAAACAACATTGATCACCACAGTAATTTTCATCATTCATATGGAGTGTAAGTGTGTGTATTAGGCTAAATATCAGACAAAGACTAAAGTCTAATTCACTTCAGTACATCTTAGAAATAAGGCACAACTATGAACTTTGCTTAAAATCTGTCATTAGTCTGAAGTCTACTATAGAATGAGTTCATGCATGAGTCCACCTCAACTATTTTGTGCTCATTTTATGCAGCTTTTGAAATTCCTTTTTACAATGGCTTCTCAGTGTAAGTGAGTCACGACTGCTTATCAGAATTTACTATTATCAGATATTTCTCCAGTAATCAGAGAATGTGAAAAGTCACCAAGAAAATTTTATTTTGCTTTTCTAATGCATATTACTTAATACTAGAAATGCACTTGGGTCTTCCCCTCCACATATATTTTTGTCTAGATCTCAAAGGAGTACCTGATATTTATTTATTTTCTTTTCTTTTTCTTTTGATAAGTGAGGCTTATCAGCACTTAGTACACCCATAAGATTTACAAATATCAGAACTTAACAGATAAGAAGCACCATTCTAGTTTTTGACTTAGTAATAAGATACACAAAGTAAACCTAACCAAGCTCAATATCAGAATTTGCTTGTGTTAAAAGATTTCCACATAAACAATTACTTCAAACATGGGATCTTTAGAATATTATAGACTACTAGGTCAACATCTAGCACAATTATCCTCATTGGATTGAATAGTCATAGAAACATTCATACCACTATCAGAGTTTAGAAGTTCACATCAGACAACAATTAGCACTTGGGTAAATTTCAATTTAAGCACAGATTACATAAAGAGAGTAATATTTGTAAATATTGATCATAAAGTCTGATGTATCAGAACATAAACTATACAGATTTAGAGAAAGAACTTGAAACCATTCCAAGTTCATTTACCAATCTTGTAAAAGTAGCTTCACACAGTGGTTTTGTGAAGATATCTGCTAGTTGTTGATCTGTTGGAACAAAATGCAATTCCATTGTACCTTCCATCACATGTTCCCTTATGAAATGGTACCTAATGCTGATGTGCTTTGTCATTGAGTGTTGAACTGGATTACCTGTCATAGAAATAGCACTTTGATTATCACAGTAAATAGGAATTTTTAGAAAATTCTAATCCATAATCCAGTAACTGATTCTTCATCCAAAGAATCTGTGCACAACAGCTTCCTGCAACAATGTACTCTGCCTCTGCAGTTGATGTGAAAATTGACTTTTGTTTCTTGCCAAACCAAGAAACTAATCTGCCTTCAAGAAATTGGCAGCTTCCACTTGTGCTTTTCCTGTCAATTTTGTACCCTGCAAAATCTTCATCTGAGTAACCTTTTAGCTTAAAGTCTGATTCCCTAGGATACCACAATCCTATATCAGCTGTACCCTTAAGGTACTTGAAAATTCTTTTCACAGCTGTTAAGTGAGGTTCTCTTGGATCTGCTTTAAATCTTGCACAAAGACAGGTAGCATACATGATATCAGGTCTACTTATTGTTAGATAGAGTAATAAGCCAATCATACCTCTATAATCAGTAATATCTAATGATGTACCAGTATACTTATCCAATTTTGTTGCAGTGGCCATAGGAGTGGATGCACTTGAACAGTCTTGCATTCCAAATTTCTTCAACAAATTTCTGGTGTACTTAGATTGACAAATAAAAGTTCCTTCTTCATTCTGCTTGACTTGAAGGCCCAAAAAATAGCTAAGTTCTCCCATCATACTCATTTGATATCTTGACTGCATTAGTTTGGTAAACCTTTTACACAGTCTGTCATTTGTAGAACCAAAAATGTTATCATCAACATATATATATGTACCAAAAGTAAGTCCTTTCCATGGTTGAGATATAATAAAGTTTTGTCAATAGTCCCTCTGTTAAATCCACTTTCCAGAAAAAACTGAGATAATGTCTCATACCATGCTCTAAGAGCTTGCTTAAGGCCATAAAGTGCTTTATCAAGTCTGTAGACATGATTACGAAATTTTGAATCTACAAAACTTGGAGGTTGTTCAACATATACTTCTTCTTCCAATTCTCCATTAAGAAAAGCACTTTTTACATCCATTTGAAATACTGTAAACTTTTTGTGAGCAGCATAAGCCAAAAATATCCTTATGGCTTCCAATCTAGCAACTGGTGCAAATGTTTCATCATAATCAATTCCCTCCTGTTGAGAGTATCCTTTTGCAACTAGCCTTGCTTTATTCCTTGTAATTATGCCATCACTATCAGTTTTGTTTCTGAACACCCATTTTGTACCAACAACTGATTTGTTCTTTGGTCTTGGCACTAGGGTCCAGACTTTATTTCTTTCAAATTCATTTAACTCTTCCTGCATTGCTTGCACCCAATCAGCATCTTGAAGAGCTTCTTCCACTTTCTTTGGTTCATCCTGAGAAAGAAAAGAATGATAGAGACATTCATTTGATGTTGTTATTCTAGTTCTAATACCTGCTTCAGAATCTCCAATAATCAAGTCAGGTGTATGTGCTTTAGTCCACGTCCTTGCAGATGGAAGGTTATCTCTAGAACTGGATGCTCCCCCATGATCCATACTGTCTCCATCAATATTTTCTGATGCTCCCCCTAAAATTATGCTCTCTGAGTTGGATTCTTCAGAATTTGAGTTTCTAGAATTATCAGAACTTGGCCCATCAGAACTTGATGAAGCAGAATTTGAGTTTCCAGAATTATCAGAACTTGGCCCATCAGAACTTGATGAATCAGAACTTGAGGAGCCTGTTCTAGGTTCTGATGCTTCTTGAGATGTGGTTGGATCTTCAATATGCCCCCCTGTACAGGTTCATTTTCCTTTGGTGTAGTCACCACAGTTTCAATAACATCAGAGTTTAACCCATCAGAGTTTGCAGTATCAGGATTTAGACTATCAGAATTTACAGAATCAGAAGTTAAAGCTTCATTCTCAAATCTCAGCTGATCATGATCATTGAAATCTTCAAGTCCAGTAATCTTCTTATCATCAAAAGAGACATTGATAGATTCCATGACAACCCTTGTTCTTAAATTGTAGACTCTGAAGGCTTTTGTGGAAAGTGGATATCCAACAAAGATTCCTTCATAAGCTTTTAGATCAAATTTGGATAGCTGTTCAGAATGCATCTTAAGAACAAAACACTTGCATCCAAATACATGAAAGTACTTCAGATTTGACTTCTTTTTCTTCACCATCTCATATGGTGTCTTTCCATGCTTGTTGATAAGTGTTGCATTCTGAGTAAAACAAGCAGTCTGCACAGCTTCAGCCCAAAAGTAGGTTGGTAACTTTGCCTCATCAAGCATAGTTCATGCAACTTCAATAAGAGTTCTATTCTTTCTTTCAATAACTCCATTTTGCTGTGGAGTTCCAGGAGCAGAGTATTCCTGCTTTATTCCATGGTCTTTGCAGAACTCTTCTATGATCAAATTCTTGAACTTAGTGCCATTATCACTTCTTATGATTTTTACAGAGTCTTTGACCAGCTTATCCAGTTGTTTGACAAGATTAATCAATATAGATGCAGTTTCACTTTTTGTGTGCAAGAAATACACCCATGTGTATCTGGTAAACTCATCTACTATGACCATAACATATTTCTTCTTTGCAATAGACATGACATTCACTGGACCAAATAGATCAACATGTAGTAGGTGATAAGGCTCAAGAATTGAAGATTCAGTCTTGCTCTTGAATGAAGATTTTCTTTGTTTTTCCTTTTGACATGAATCACAAAGGCCATCAGGAGCAAATACTAATTTTGGCAGTCCTCTCACAAGATCTTTCTTGTCTAGTTCATTTATATTGTTGAGATTTAAATGAGAGAGTTTCTTGTGCCAATCCCAGCTTTCTTCAATTGATGCTCTACTTAACAGACAGATTGCAGAACCATCAGAACTTGTTGAAAGCTTAGCTTCATAAATGTTACCATGCCTGTATCCCTTTAGAACAACTTTGCCTGTAGATTTGCTTACAACTTCACAGTGTTCTTCAAAGAAATTCACATGATAACCTCTGTCACAGATTTGACTAACACTCAGCAGATTGTGTTTAAGTCCTGAGACTAGAGCTACTTTTTCAATGATGACATTCCCAAGATTAATATTGCCATATCCCAGAGTTTTTCCCATGTTGTCATCTTCATAAGAAACTCATGGGCCAGCTTTCTCCACAAAGTCTGATAGCAGGGCTTTATTTCCAGTCATATGTCCTGAACATCCACTGTCCAGAACTAGGATGTTTTTGTTGTTGCCCTGCAATCACAAAGACCACTAATGATTAGTTTTAAGAACCCATACTTGCTTGGATCCTTTGGCCTTTTTAAGATTGTTAACATTTGCAGTGATTTAACATCAGAGTTTATGTCAATATTTTTCTTATCAGAATTTACAGTATCAGACTTTGCATCAGAACTTACATTAGAAGGAATAATGCTAACTTTCTTTAAAGAAGGTTTTATTTGATAATAATCATAGTACAAACTATGATATTCCTTACAAGTATAAATGGAATGCCATATACTACCACAATAAAAACAAGGATTTTGTGGCTTAAACCTAACAGACTGCCTCTTAACTCCTGACTTAGAAGGTAAGGAGTTTATATTCTTATCCTTCCTGCAAAAAAAAGCCAGATGGTTAGAATTTCCACAATTATAGCATTTCTTTCTAGGAGCATTAGGAACATGCATAAAATTATTACTTTTATTCACACCTTCCTTTCCATTCCTATTTTTTCTAGGTGGCTTGACCTTGTTTACATTTTTAATCTCTTTCAGCTTATACTTAAGCTGCTTATTTGTCATTAAGCCTATGTTAACTTCAGCTGGTTTATCCTGTTTTAATTTGTCAGAAGTTGACTCTGCCTTAACTTCTGTATCATTATCTTTCATCTTTTCAGAATCAGACTTTACAGTTTTAGCTACAAACTTAACAGGATTTACCTTTGGCTTAGTAGTATGTTTAACAATAATTGGCTTAACTTGTTTAGTTCCTGTTTCACTTTTATCATCTCCATAACCTAAGCCCTCTTTCCAGTTTCCACTACTTAGTAAATTCTGAGTTGTTCTGCCAGAGTTAGTCCAAGTCCTGATAATCTCTCTTTCATTTTATAACTCAGTTTTTAGAGATTGATTTTAACACTTCATCTCTAACATAAAAAGCATCATCTTTTTCTTTCTGAGTTTGATGGAACATAACTAACTCTTTTTCTAAATAGTCATTCCTTTTCTTAAAAGCCAGATTTTCAGAAGTTAACCTATCAAAAGTTAAAGTCTGATCTCTATAACTAATGAATATGGTTTTAAGATAAGATCTCAACTCAGTAATATCATCGGTATGAAAAGCATAAGTTATTTGATGTACCTTTAACTCAGCAGCTTCAGAACTGCTATCAGCATTTGCCATCAAGGCATAGTTCACCTCATGTTCAGAATCTGAAGTGTCTGTCCAACTTTTCTTCTTTGTGACAAGTGCCTTGCCTTTGTCACCTTTTCCTTTCTTGCAATCAGGAGATATGTGGCCTTTCTCAGCACAATTGTAGTATTTGACATTTGAGTAATCTCCTCTGTCAGACTTTCCAGCTTTGCCTTCAGATTTTCTGAATCCCTTCTTATCAGAACTTCCACTTTTCCTGGAAAACTTCTTCCCCTTTATGAATTTCCTGTAAGCTATCTTTGTGATGCCCTTCACCATAAGAGCACACAATATCATCATCTCTTCATCAGCATCCATCTCAGATAGACTTTCAGTTTCTGAATCCTTATCACTATCAGAACTTGATGACTCAGTATCAGACTTTGTGATGAGAGCCTTTCTTTTGCCTTTCTTTGAAACAACCACTTTGGGGGATTCCTCCTATGCCTTAAGAGCAACTGTTCTTGACTTTCTGCCATGCTTCTTGCTTCTTTGATCCATCTTAAGTTCAAGAGTTTTGAGCATACCATAAATTTCATCAAGAGTAGTTTCATCAAGAGCATAGTTGTCTCTTATAGTAGTTGCCTTCAAATCCTAACTTTCAGGAAGGGCTAAAAGGAATTTAAGATTAGTATCTTCAAGATCATATTCCTTATCCACTAGTGACAGATCATTCAAGAGTTTGACAAATCTGTCATATAAACCAGTTAATGACTCATCAGGTTTTGAGTCAAAGTGCTCATACTCTTGAGTGAGTATAGTCCTCCTGTCCTTCTTAATTGAATCAGTTCCCTGGCATCTTGTCTCCAAGGCATCCCATATCTCCTTTGCAGTCTTGCAGTTAATTACCCTGTTTGACATGACATTATCAATGGCACTATACATCAAATGCCTTACCTTTACATCCTTGGAAATAGATGAGATATCTTCAGCTGTATATTCACTTTTCTCCTTTGGTACAGTCATTGCTGGCTGATCTGCAACTACAACAGAGAGCTTGGTTGGCTTATGTGGTCCTTCATTAATACTTTTAAGGTATTCTGGATCTGTAGCTTCCAGAAACATAGTCATCCTCACTTTCCATATGGGATACTCAGAAGGTTTCAGTATGGGAACCCTAATAGTCTCATATCAATTATGGATTTGAGTCTTTGGAGTTTCTTCAGTTTTGGTGGGCTTGGTTGGAGTTTTCTCTTCTTCAGACATGATTGTTTTGGATCTTTACTGTATATGTGTTAACAGATTGCTCTGATACCACTTGTTAGGTCACATACACTGTATAAGGGGGGTTGAATACAGTGTATACTATAATCAAATCGAATTAAGAACACAAGTATGAAACACATAATAATCTTATTAATAAAACAGTATTACAATGGAACCGTTCTCTCTCACTGATGAACAAATATCACAAAGCTGCTAGAGTTACAATGAATAATATTCTCGATTAAGATAAACTTCTAATTGATATCGAACATAAGTCTGCATCCTAAAATATATCAACTAGTTATCTTTTTCTCCAAGTATTCTATTCTTCAAAGAATTCTTCTCCATGCATATCTCCTCTTGTGTTTGCCTTAATCTTCTTTCCTTCAATTAGCCGCCTTCCTTATCTGAACGTCTTCGTAAGTCCCGATATTATCTCCTGATAAATATCTTCTGATATCTTAAGTTCTGATAACTTAAGTTCTGATATCTTAAGTTCTGACTTCAGTATAAGTACAGATTTCCAGTTAAGTCCTGATTTGTCCTGTTAGTTAAGATCTGAAAACTAAATACAAATCATTATTAGACATGATATCACAAATATATCTAACACAAATAAAATATAGTACATTTTATTATTTGTTATTAAGTATAATTCTAAAATAAGAAAATTAGTAATACAAGTTTTATTAAATTAAACAATAATTTACACCCTCATAATGGTCAATTTAGTATTTATCATGATACTTTTCTAATTAAATATATTTTATTTATTATTATATTTTAAGAGAGCATGTCATGTTCATTAATTTTAATATGCCTTGCACTCTAATTAATTTACCCAATCTTTTTCCAATTTATTTCACTCACCTCACATATATATAGTCAACTAACAATTGAGTAGTGAGACGACTAAGTAATGAATATGCTCGCTTTTTTTTCAATCTTCATTTTTTGGTCTCAACCAAACAAATAGGGATGGATATTAATCTCACCCCACCTAACCCCAAATGAATTGGGGATTCAGGAAATTCTTTGGGGGCGAGATCGAGGAAAGTTTTATAAAAATTTCGAGGACATGGGAGGAGTCGAAGATTAGTGTCTCACCGACCCTGATTATGTGTGTGTATGTGTGTGTATATATTAGGATTTAAAAAATTATTATATTTTTAAAACAATATATACTTTTTTGATCAGTTTTTTTATAATATAATATAATATATTTTTTCATTTTTTTGTATTATAAATCAATTTTAATATGATTTGATGTTAAAAAACTGAGATATTATTAATGTTTTTATATAATACAAATTAGTAGATTGTTAGGAATATATTGTGAACTTGATGGTAAGTTGAACAAAAAATCTTAGTAGATTTAACTTAGTGTATTTGTAGCTCTCGACGGATTTTCTACAATAGTCCTGACGGATGACAACTGAACATCCATCGAGAGTGTGTCTTATGTAATAATAGGTTTTGTAGCACATGCATGCAAACAAAAATATATTAGTAGATGTTGTAGGATTCTTTAAGTCATATTTACTACTAGATTGATATGCAGAATTGGTTGACTAATTATGAATATAAGGTGCCTTGTAATTCTATATAAGTGAAATAAAGTCAAGTGACAGAAAGTCTCTCGACGGATGATCTACAAAGGCTACCGACGGATGACCAACATAGTCCCGATGGATGATTATAATTCAAAAGAGCAGTTGACAGTGACAACACAGTCACATGTGTCGTGTGTTTGCAAATGGAATGTGGCAGCCTAATTGCAGGATTTAGAGAACAAAGAAGCATTACCATTTCCATGCAATTATGAAGATATTCAAAGATGCTGGATAGAGTAGTGAAGTAGCATGGAATTAGATTAGAAACAATATTTGTTTTACTTGTTTGTCTTTTTATCATGTAACTTGGTAGTATATAAACCAAGTGTAGCAAGTAGAACAAACTAACTAAGTAAGCATTATTTTCAGAGAGATAGATAAAGTTGTACCTGTTAAGCAGGGGCGGACCTAGCCCATGGCTAGGGTTGGCTCCAGCCCCTGCAAAATTTTAGCTGCCCATTAAAATTTTATATATATAATTCCAGCATGCTACAAAGTAGCCTATTTAAATATTTGAGAAGCCACGTTTATATAGCCGCATAGATTTTCAGTTATTGCATGATAATATGAAAACTAAATGGGCCTTTATTTTGAAAATAAGACGGTCCATTATCATATTTAATGGTGTAAACAAAGTAGAAAAAAAGACAAGCACATGGGGCTACACTATTGTAAATAGAAAAAGGTCTTTTTATCAGTTATCATATTGTCATCAATCATCCTTGAATTGATTTTTGTTCTTTAACGATATTATTTATTTATTTAGTTGGGTTGATTGATTTATTTTGTTCCTTTTTTGAATTATTTTGTTTTCGTTTTATTTATAATTGAATATAATGCAATTGATTGAATATGAGTACCAATATACCATTAAATTAAATATATGTATCTTATAATTTTAATACACTAAATGAATGTTAGGTCAAAAATTTATTTTTATTCCGAGTAAATTTTACTTTATTTTTCATCATAAATTAGTATTTTATTACTTATTTTTCTTAAATTTCGTGATTTTACTTTTACATTTATAGGATTCGCAAAAAAATATTTTTCCCCAGCCCCACTAAATTTAGAACCCTGGGTCCGCCCCTGGTGTTAAGCATCTCTCTGTAATTCTGTAACTTCACTTTTAAGCAGTTGTGTGTTATTCAAGCATCACAGAGTTCTCATTTTTTATATATATCTCTGATGGATAAGTTCAAATCCACCAGAAAGTTTTAAAGCCTTGTGTTTTGATTTTTGTAACGACTCGTATACTTTTATATTATTTAAAGGTGTTATTATTAAACATTTAATTAAATAAATATGTGTATTAGTTTTGTCAGCTATGTGTTGTTTTACTTTTATCTATGTGTGTGAATTATGGTGTCCAGGGTGATTCGTGTAATTAATTATGGACTTGTATTGAATTATTTTCACTTTTAAAAGTAAATTTAATAAAAGTTTATTTGTGTAAATATGTGGATTGTATCTAAAATTATTTTTATGACTTTATAATCTCAATGTTTATTTTTGGGATTTTATAAAATTAGGAAATCAATATTTCATCAATTATTTAACCCTGTATGATTTTCTAATTATATTTATTTTTAAAATCCGTATTTAATTCCAGAAGTCTTTAAAAATTATGAAACTCATATTTATTTAAGTTGGGAATATTCTGAGAATTTTAAAATTATTTTGGGAATTTTCGGAGTTAGTTTTACCCGCGCGTCGATTCGTTTAATTGATAAAACCGGGTATGAATTGTGTTTCAGAAATTATTTTAAAATTACGAAATTTATATTTTTATAAACTTCGGGATATTTGTGATATTTTAAGACTATTTTCGTAATTTTCTGAAACTGTTTTGCGTGCACCTCGATCTGTTAATATTGAATTTCGGGATAAAACCGGATCTCAGAATCTTCATAGTTATCCAATAGTATACGTGTTGATATTTCAGGAATTGTTTGTTGCATGTCCTATTTTGATTTGTGGTAGCAGCTCAAAGTTAGTCAAAGAAAGAAAAATGATAAAGCAGAAACCTACCCCTGTTGCTTCTCTTTCTCTCATCTCTCTCTCCTTAATTTCTCTCTCTCTCTCTCTCTCTCTCGGTCGTTTTCTTTCCCGGTGTTCTTTCCTCCATTTTTCCCTTCTTCCTCCCGGTTATGTTTCATTCCGGTAATCATTCAGCCGCCATGTACTCTGGTTGTAATTATGGTTATCTGTTCCTCCTTGCAGCCGCTGCCCTTCGCCGTTTTCCGGCGGGGTGGTGGCGCGTGGCATCTTGCTCGAGCATGTGTTGCGTATATATATTCGTTGTGTGTATATTTCAGTCGAGCTTGATGTTGTTTTTTTTTCTGTCTTCCGGTTTACCGCCGGTTTCTCCGGCGAGGTGGCCCTGTTTTGTGTGTGTGCGTGATTAACACGCGTGTGTGGCGTGTGTGTAATGTGTAGTGCTGTGTTTGTATTGTAATTGCAGTTGGTTATGCTAATTCGATTAATTCTGAAATTTAATTGTTATTTTCTGCAGGATGTATTTGATTAAGGTTTTGTGAAATAATTTATTTGTACGGAAATAACTATTTTAATCGATGGAATTCGCATTGGGAATCCGAATTTAATCGGATACCCGCGAATTTTTCCGTCGACAATGAGCCTCGGCGAGTCGACGGTGGACGGTGATGACGTTGTTCTGAGTCCTAAATTGTATAAATAAATAAAATATTTTAGAAAATAAGTTATATTTTGGGAATTGTGCGGAAATAGTTATGAGATTGTGGAATTGACATTGTGACTTGTTGTGATTATTGACGTCGAGTTGTTCGATGGGTAGCCCGATAAACAAAGGAGGTGCTGCCCGATTTCCGGAAAAATTAAATTACGGAAATACGAGTTTGTAATAACCCCAATTTTTGGAAATTTTTGAAACCCTTATGAATAGTGTTTTGCTGAATAAGAAAACTTTTCATGCCACACTATGTAGGGGTTCTTTTATTGATCTTCTGGGATATTATTAGTACTCTATGTGGTATATAAGTGTATGTAAAGATCGTTAGAATCCAAATCCGAATACTTTGATTTTTCCCAGAAATCTACCAGATACAGAAAGAATTGAGTATAAGGTAACAGAATAAAAAGAATTTAAATTCAAGGATTATAAGAGAGGATCATAAAAAGGAATATAATGTATTGAGAAAGGTTAAGGGAACCTAAGTAATAAGATCCCGGGTATGATCCCTCAAACGATAAACGAAAACGAAAGTTAAGCGAACCGTATAACAGATCAGCGGTCATTAGCCAAGTAATTAGAAGCTAATCAAAGAGATTAGAGGGATGATGTCATCCAACCAATGAGAAGAGGACAAAGAGGGGAGGGTGACATCACATGATGACATAAGCATGACATAAGGGAAGGATTTGTTGGATGATTTAAAACCACACAAAGTTCAAGGTTAAAAAGGTAATTAACCAAAACAAATCAAAAGAAAATCAACCAACCAAAACAAAACAAAGCAAAACACAAAATCATTTCTTCTTCAACCAAGGAGCTCTCGGCTTTTCTTCATTTCAAGAAGAAGAATTTTCAAAATTCAAGTTCCAAGCTTCCAAAATTGGTAAGATAATTATCTAGTACTCCTTATGCATAGTTATGGCTATTCTATAAGTTTAAGCCTCCAAATCATTCACAATCTTCTCCAAGAAATCAATGAAGAAGATAATGAATAGCGATTTCAAGATTTTTAACTTGATTTTTCTTGTTTTTCCTTTAAGATCCAAGCATCCCTAAGACATCTCAAGGCTTCTTAAGGCTTCCTAGCTACTCACAGTACTTCAAGGAAGGTATATCATCTCCAAACCCTAGCTTTACTTTGTATATTAGGATGATTTTGATCATTATGGTAAAAGAGTAGCTTGATGCTTGTAGGTTTAGAGTTTGGGTTAGAATTGTAGTGAATTGAATGTTGAATCTTGTTGATTAGTAAAGGACTTAAGTATAGTTTTAAATTCATGTTGAGAATAACATAAATTGGAGAATTTGAGGTGTTGGGGCTGTTGTAGTGTGATATAGTTGGATGTTGGTTGTATTAATGAATTGGGGTTGATTGGTGGTTGTTTTGGAATGGTATAAATTTGGGAAATCGCGTAAACATAGTCGTCGTAATGTCCGATTTACTTTAGACTGCTTTTGTTCATTACATTAGGACCCGATAACTCCCTGCTAGGTTTTGACCATTGCCATGTTTAGATAGTTCATGTTACGAGCTTCGTTTTGATATGTGGTTCGTTTGATTCCGATGTACGGTTTAGGAGAAACGGCCGTTTTAAGTAACGTCGTTTCGCGAACGAACCATTACCCCTCGCCTTACTTTGAAACATAGGATAAAGACCTTAAAGGACTAATTGGAGTATGAAACATTTAAGTAAAGTGTAATAGGCACTTGGTAAGACACTCGCGATGGAATCGCCTTAACTCGTAATGGTTAAATTATTAAAAATGATGGAGCCGAGGGTACTCGAGTGACTTAAGAGAATCAGTAAGCGCAAAGCGAGCGTTAGAGTCTAATTTGGTTAAAGTATAGATTTACAAGTGACTTTGGTTTAATTCCAACTTACATGTTGTTTATAGGTTACCAGACTCGTCCCAAGCCATTTATAACCCCCAGTCGCTCAGGCAAGTTTTCTACCCGTATAATTGTTGTTGTGATGTATATGTGTATATGCATGATCTTGTGATAAATGCATATTTGTTATTAGCAAATTATTGCGATATATTGTAGCATGTGATATGGTATATATGCATGCCTATTTTATAATCTTGATATATATCTGTTGGTTCAAATGTTTATTAGTTGCATAATACCTATGCTAGAGCTAAGCAGTAGTTGCGTATACCCTTAGTATAGGGGACCCAAAGGTGAACATTTTCTAAAACCGGGAGTCGATGTTCCCGAGTATAATATATATATATATATATTTATATATATATATTGATATAGTTTTTCAAAACTATTAATCAAATAAAGTTTATTCGATAACCTTATTTTATTTATTTAATGAACTTTATTTTATTAATGAATATTATTTTGAATATTCATTCGAGGGCTTATGACTCCGCTTATTTTTATTAAATAATATTCTTTATTTTGTTAAAGAATAATGTTTCGATAATCAAACTTACTTTTGATTATTCAAATAAAGATAGTACTTTCGTATAAGTATATCTTTGGTTATTTAATATTCATTTCAAGTATGAGTTTTAACACTTCTACTTCGATTATTTTTATAAGGATTATCTTTATGAGAATATTATTTAAATAATAATATTCAGATATTTCTAATATATTGGGACTGATTTACTTTAATAAATCAGCAGTACTCCAAACATTCTTAAAAATGTTTTCGAGTCTTCAAAATGATTTCTAAAAGTTAGGGCGGATCCCAAAACTCATTCTTTTATATTTAAGATCCTCCTTTCGAAGGGGATTTAAATACTCGCTCAAAACCTGGGGGATCCGGCTCTGTGGTGTATTTTACATTCGCAACGTGGTTGCTGTTTTGAGAAAACAATTTGATTACTTGCCCAACCTTCGGGAAGTAAGTCCCTCTAATTGAGTCGGCATAAGCGACAGGCCGGGGTACGATCTATCAAAGTGTAAGTGGCTGGGTGGCAGTCCATCAATGCGTAAGAGGCCGGGTGGCGGTCCAGCACAATGTCCTTATGTGGCCAGGGTGATGACCGGTGGGGGATTCATCCATCTACTAGTAGAAAAGGTTACTTATTGGTATCTTTCCCTGATCAGCAAGATATCAGGTTTATGCCAAGGTTTTCTCCTTTCCAAAATTCATTGGATATTGCAACTCTGTTTATAATTTTCATAATAGAGGTTTTGAAGGAGTGTATGAAATGTATATATATATATAGGTCTATATATATATCGGGACTTAATGAAGTATCTCGTAACTTCATTATTTATAATGATATTTCAAGGATTGATTCTATTCAAGTCTTATCTTGTAGTCTCATCTGGGTGATGAACTTTTGAAACTGATTATAACTTGAACGGTGGTAGTTCAAGTAGTATTCGGATATAAGTATATGGGAGTAGCTTGTAACTTCATCTTTTAAACTTATATCTAGTAAATGATTATCTTGTGCATGTCAAAGATTTTCGGAAAAACGTTGAGACAAGGTTAGATATATGAGATCACCTTGCAACGATATTTTATACAGTTATAAACGGGAACTCTGTGTATATTATACATGTCAGAGGATTTCAAAGATTGTGAAAAGTATATATGTACATATATACTGAATATTTTGCGACTTGGTCGCGGTAAGACATCAAATTTGGTTCATTTCTTCTTGACCAAGACTTTCATGAGTACTATGAGAATGCTCATATATTGTAAATCATTATACATATTATTTTGGCGGGCTTGTTGCTCACCCTTGCTTTCTTCTTTCATCACACAACATCAGCTAGACAAGATGAACAGGACCAAGCTTCCAATTCGCAAGCGGTTAGAAAATGTTCCGCAGTTTTCTGGAAGCGTTGATGCCGCCGTAGCTGAGGTAGGAGCTACCAATAAGCTAGGTTTTCAACTATTGATGAACCAGATTTATGTATATTTATGAATTGTAATAATGGCAAAGAAATGTAAATTTATTCAGAAACCCTTTTAAGGTGTATTGGCATATAATTGTGGAATAAAACGACTTGTGATTATTTTTGGATATTCATCTCTGATACTATAACTTGTGGTGTGTGTGTTTATGGTGGGGTCACAGTACAGAATAGTTGATTATTTATTAAGATTGGGTGTTATTAAGGGAAATGGAACTCGTGACAACCCGGATCCCCGACCCCGGATTTGGGGGTGTTACAGAAATGGTATCAGAGCGAAGCGTTATAAACCTCAGAGATGATGTGACGTTAAGATAATAAGTTCACTAAGATAATAAGAACTCTTGCCAAGTTCATAGTCAGACTACCTAACGTAGAATTGACAGTTAAAACCCTTTTGGGAACCCTTATAAATATTGTGATAGTAACATAGTTCATTCTCGTATAGGGCAGCGGGGCACCGAACCCTGAGGTTCAGGAGCATCAGCATGAGGATGTTTTATTAATTGTTGGAGATCAAATTGTGAATCTGATAGAGTACCCTAATGAGGGACCGGATGAGATTCATATTGAGAATGTTGCGGTTGAGGATGTTATCCCAGAAGGGATTGTAGCCGAGGAGGATCTCGTGGAGGATCCTGACGAGAATGAAGAGAGGACCGCTGAGGAATTGATGACCGTAGTCAGGGCGACTACCAGAGCAAGAATGGCCGCGAGGGTGGCACTAGAGGATGAAGAGTTACCAAGGGCACAAAGGTTAATGAGGGCAGAAGGAGTGGGGCCTTCCACGGCACCAATTATACCAGTATCAGACCCTCTTCCCGAGGTTCCTGAAGACATCCATGAGGTTCCACCAATTCATGTTCCCTCCCCTGTACAGAGCCCAGCACCTACTGAGGAAATGCCACATTTATCTCCTACACCATTGTCACATGATACCGTGCTTGGTTATCCATTTGGATCCCCTGGGCCTGCACCACCTGTACCCCATGGACTGCTAGATGCAACCACTCAGGCTTCTCTTATCACCGATTATTACATGACTTTGGGTGGCCTGTCCGAGGCCCGTAATGTTAGGAGTGATCTGTTGGATCGACTTACTGCACCAAGGATTGAGGGCGGGGTACTTCCGAAAGGATTAGCTCATAGCATGGAAAGGATTGAGGCTACCACCCGTGTTACAGCTAGAGGCCATCTTGAGGGTCAGATTGATCCAGCTCTACTTGCAACTATCTTAGACCTCATCACCTCTGTGATGGAGCAGGTTAGGGATATCGTGCATGCCCGTATTTCTTGATCCATGGTAGTGTGCAGAGCCAGAGCGATCAGACAAGGGTTTCATGTAGCACCGCGTTTGGAGGATTAGCCTAAATTATGAATGATTAGTTTTAATAACTAGATGATTATCTATGGTAATACTTTTGGGATAGAAGCGATCAGATCACATGATGTAATTCTCTTTAATGTGTTCAGTTGTTGTACCCTCGAACCAATGGTTATGTATATATTCGTTAATTTCAGTTCAGAGCAGCCTGGTTATGATAAGTTCATATTGTTAATTGCACTATTAACACTTAAGAGAGTGTCATGAAGTTTATGGAACTTGAGAATTCATAATTTGCAATCATGCAAGGACGGAATGAGGGAAAGACTTAAGCAAAGTAAATAAGACATATATCCAGAGATTCTCAAAAAAAAAAAAATTCCAAGCATTATGCCCCATGAGGAATAAGATTAGGGGCAAAACCTTGAATGTGATAATCAGGGAAGTCGTAATTAAGCTATAAGGAACCCAGAATATAATGAAGTGGAAAATGAGGATTTTAAATTAAAAGATAACCCCAATTATGGGGAGTAGGAAGAAATATTTAGACTGAGAAAACAGAAGTCGAGCAAGATAGGAAGAACCAGGATGGTACTCCTATTGGGCAATCCATGGACCTGCCTAAAACAAAACTAATACTTTTACCTCTAACCACCACCTTGAGGAAACAATGTGGTGTGAAATTCTTTCAAGAGTTTTAAGTCACTAAGGCCTTAGAGTTCCAAGGAACAAGCTGACCCAGTCAAGGCAAGAGCCTGGCGAAAGGAAATATAGGAATCATTTGAGATTCTAAATGATTGACGAATCACAAAAGACTGTTTTTGTCACTTACCCTCCTAAGAGAGAGACCATCCACTGGTGAAAGACCAAGAAAAGCACGGAGCAAGAGGTTACAATAAACTGATTAAAGTTCAGTCAATTGTTTTCAGGAAAGTACTTCCCAAGGTTATGGAGATAGTGTAAAAGCTTTAGAGCCAGAAAAAAGGCGGACGAGTACGATGAATTATGAATCTATGCTGTAAAAGTTGTCAAGATTCTTTCTGAGGACACGAATCCAGAATGACGGGATATTTGAAATCAATGCTTATGTTGTGTTGGTTTATGAAATAATGATAAGAGAAAGGAAATTAAAAAGAAACTGAAGTGGAAAGGAATAAAAAGGCAATAGAGTTTGAGGAATAATAAGGAAGTTGGGTATGAGGAAACCCTAAAGACTCGTAGCAATAGAAATAGAAAAGTATGTAATCGTCAGGATGAGGGTGATTCACCATGAGTTAAATTGCTGGTTGAAGGCATAAGAGATACATATATTGTACCCCCTTTAAGTTGGGAGGATTCAAGGAAACCTTGAGATAGTTCAAAGGATAAATAATGAGACGCGGATAGACTGGGGAGGCAAGGAAGTAAGAAATTAGGAAAAGTGGATGAAGGAAGTGACCTTCGAGAATGTGAAGTGTAAGACCGGTGGCTTGATACCCAGAAAGGGAGATGCCAGGTATGAAAGATATCCCAGCATCAAGGTGACTTTTGAGATAAACAACAAAAGTAAATAAGGAATTATTAAGAAGAAGTTCACGTTGAACACGACCAATATCTTCCATAACATCCCTGTTATCGTTACCAAATTAGGCAAGAAAAGTGGATAACCGTTGTTATCTTTTGGAGGCCATATTAATTGACCTTATTTTGAATACAGAAGTTATTGTGAAATTAGGCATATATTATCGAGGTGGAAATGATTGAATAAGACACCCTTATCAGGGATATATGACTTGATTTATCCATGGAAGGATGCATGTACCTTTTTAAAGGTGGAATTAAGGATAGAACATCGGTAACTTAAAATGAATACTAGGGGAATGCATAAAGGTTGGCATTTCACCCTTAATAGGGATAATATGAGTTTTGACAGTATGAATTGGAAAGGATTAAGGTAATAACAACCTTTAGGTATCAGTGGGGAAATTTTTCAGAAATATATAGACAATGGTTCTAGTATTAGTAAAGGGTATTTCGATATGCCCTGTATCTAGGGAATACAGGAGGAACGATTCAAGGATAACCTTAGAGGTTTTACAAGGAGAAAGGTAATATTCAAAATTCTCAAGAGTAAAAATGTTGATAAAGGAAATATGACGTAATTATAATGATGCCAAGTGGGGCACGTGTTAAACCACGAGAAAGTATGGATCGAACCAGTAAAGGTCGAAATTGTTCAGGGCCATTAGGGCCTAAGATAAAAGATGTTCTAAGTATGATTGAGAGTCAGTCGTGGCAATGTTCACATCTAATGACTAAGGCAATGACTTATGGAAAAAAAATGGTGATTTTTTTTTTCTTCTCACAAGGTCTTAAGAAAAGCATTTTCACATAAGCAGTGATTGAAATGAGGTAGAAAATTTATTTGGAGGTGGTTAAAATGACATTGACTGTTTGGAAATTTGACTATCAGGAAAGGCCAAAGAGGTGGCCGACACTTTAAAGGTAAGAGGATAATTATAGGCGCTTGTGCCAAAGGAATACAGTGATGATGGTTAAAGCTGTGAAGGTTGTATTATGGTTTGGAAGATTGACATTCCTTCTGATGACTGTGCAATACCCAACCGTAATAGTAGTTGGTAAAGTTTTAATTCGTGTAATCGCCATGAGCGGGCTATCTATCTCAGAAGGTACTATCTTGAGATAAGCCAGGATCATGTTTCAAAAAGGACTAGACGAACCTTCGAGTTAAGTCTTCTATTGAAGGTATATGATTAAGAATGGGATTAACCTGCTATCGTTGCTTTGATTGAAACTCTTCTGCAATTTTATTTGCTTCATGTCATGTATTTACATCAGGATCTAGAGTGTTCTTCATGAATCATGAATGGTAATTATGTTACCTCCTTAGGAGAATTCTATACGACATGTATGGACTCCGTATGGTTAGATATTAAGATTTTATAGAAAGTGAATTACGACAGTAGGTCAGTGGTGGACCATAGTAATGCAGCAATGATTCTGCGAGTAATGAGTCGATTACAACCATGAGAGTTGTATTGGAATGGATGTTGAGATTGAGTACCACTAATCGGGTCGTGGTGGTGTATAAGTTATCATTGATAGACTAATTAAGTAGATTATCTACCTATTGAATATTTATTCCTTCTTATCAATAGAGAGTCGTATTACTATACGAGGAAGGTTGCAGTGCAAGCATAGAATTCTAGTAACGGTGATGTCAAGAATGAAATCCCAGATTCGATTTTCGATGACGAGGGAGTTTCAAAGGTGATTGTGTATAAGCTCGTGCAAGAGCATGGGTCCATAGAATGATGGACGAAATAGCAAAAATATTTAGGCATGTGAAATGCGATGCGATAATACTTGATATATATACACATATGTTTTGTTCTCCTATGACAAACCTCTATAGTTCAGAGGTAGGTTCCAAGCCAGATATTTTGTGGCAGTATATTTTTTTCATATATACAATTCTCTTCAATTCGTTCTTTTCTCTTCTTTTCATTTTGTATAAGCTGAGAAGAACAACCCTTCCAGAAGGGGAGGTATTGCCGAATGACTATCTATCTGTGTGATAGAAGCCTAGTAGGATACCATCTATTGTTTAATTGCTTGTCAAGTACTAAAGGCTGGCCACCTTCTGTACTAACTATGCGATATAACAAGTGTTCATGATCATAGTGATCTTTCAACAAATTCCTTTACTTCTATATGATTGATCAAACTTTGGAAAATAGAAACAGCTGAAAAAGGAGTAGTAAAGTTATGGTGGTATCCGGAATGGAAACACATTTGTGATACTAAGGTTGACGTGGTTATTAAAAGGTTATAGAACGCTAACGAGCAAAAGTATAACCAGTATAATATTAGGAACGGAAGGTAGTAGTGATTACGAACTGGAAAAGAATGGGTATTGAGAAGCAAAAGCTCTAATGCTAAAAGCTATAATGAGAGTCTGTGCAATAGACTTGAAAGAATTTGGAATGATCACTTAACACGGATTAAGTTTTCTCACGACAATAGATCATGTCATTATCGAGATGTCGCCTTATGAGATCCTTGAGGGAAGACAATGTCGATCTCCCTTATGTTAGGATGAAGTTGTAGAGCGCAAGATGCTCGAACCCGCAGTAGTCCAAAGGACCAAGGATATAATAGATCTAATCAGAGGACGGCTGGGAGTAGCTCAAGATGGACATAAGAAGTATGCTGATTTGACAAATGAAAGGACAAAGAGTATGAAGGAGGGAACCTTGTATTGTTAAAAGTATTCCCTTAAAAAGGAATTGATGAGGGTTGGAAAGAAAGGAAAGTTTAAGTCCACGAATTGTTGGACCCTTGGATATATTAAGACGTATTGGGAAGGATAGCATATGAGCTAGCCCTACCCCCGAACATGTAGCAAGTCATAACGTGTTTCACGTATCAATATTAAGGAAATGTAATTCGGATGCCAGATAAATAGGGGCATATGAGCGCCTAGACATGCAACCAGACGTAACCTAGATGGAGCAACCAGGAAGGGTTATAGAGTGAAAAGGAGCAAGTGCTTAAGAGAAGGGTTATCAAACTAGGCAGAATTTAGTGGTAGGACCACAATGTGGGAAAATTTACTCGAGAGTTAGAAAGTGCAATGCTAAGAGAGTATCCCTATTCATTTTCTATCTGATTCCGGGACGGAATCCTTTAAGGAGGGGAGACTGTAATAACCCCAATTTTTGGAAATTTTTGAAACCCTTATGAATAGTGTTTTGCTGAATAAGAAAACTTTTCATGCCACACTATGTAGGGGTTCTTTTATTGATCTTCTGGGATATTATTAGTACTCTATGTGGTATATAAGTGTATGTAAAGATCGTCAGAATCCAAATCCGAACACTTTGATTTTTCCCAGAAATCTACCAGATACAGAAAGAATTGAGTATAAGGTAACATTATAAAAAGGATTTAAATTCAAGGATTATAAGAGAGGATCATAAAAAGGAATATAATGTATTGAGAAAGGTTAAGGGAACCTAAGTAATAAGATCCCGGGTATGATCCCTCAAACGATAAACGAAAACGAAAGTTAAGCGAACCGTATAACAGATCAGCGGTCATTAGCCAAGTAATTAGAAGCTAATCAAAGAGATTAGAGGGGATGATGTCATCCAACCAATGAGAAGAGGACAAAGAGGGGAGGGTGACATCACATGATAACATAAGCATGACATAAGGGAAGGAATTGGTGGATGATTTAAAACCACACAAAGTTCAAGGTTAAAAAGGTAATTAACCCAAACAAATCAAAAGCAAATCAACCAACCAAAACAAAACAAAGCAAAACACAAAATCATTTCTTCTTCAACCAAGGAGCTCTCGGCTTTTCTTCATTTCAAGAAGAAGAATTTTCAAAATTCAAGTTCCAAGCTTCCTAAATTGGTAAGATAATTATCTAGTACTCCTTATGCATAGTTATGGCTATTCTATAAGTTTAAGCCTCCAAATCATTCACAATCTTCTCCAAGAAATCAATGAAGAAGATAATGAATAGCGATTTCAAGATTTTTAACTTGATTTTTCTTGTTTTTCCTTTAAGATCCAAGCATCCCTAAGACATCTCAAGGCTTCTTAAGGCTTCCTAGCTACTCACAGTACTTCAAGGAAGGTATATCATCTCCAAACCCTAGCTTTACTTTGTATATTAGGATGATTTTGATCATTATGGTAAAAGAGTAGCTTGATGCTTGTAGGTTTAGAGTTTGGGTTAGAATTGTAGTGAATTGAATGTTGAATCTTGTTGATTAGTAAAGGACTTAAGTATAGTTTTAAATTCATGTTGAGAATAACATAAATTGGAGAATTTGAGGTGTTGGGGCTGTTGTAGTGTGATATAGTTGGATGTTGGTTGTATTAATGAATTGGGGTTGATTGGTGGTTGTTTTGGAATGGTATAAATTTGGGAAATCGCGTAAACATAGTCGTCGTAATGTCCGATTTACTTTAGACTGCTTTTGTTCATAACATTAGGACCCGAGAACTCCCTGCTAATTTTTGACCATTGCCATGATTAGATAGTTCATGTTACGAGCTTCGTTTTGATATGTGGTTCGTTTGATTCCGATATACGGTTTAGGAGAAACGGCCGTTTTAAGTAACGACGTTTCGCGAACGAACCATTACCCCTCGCCTTACTTTGAAACATAGGATAAAGACCTTAAAGGACTAATTGGATTATGAAACATTTATTTAAAGTGTAATAGGCGGTTGGTAAGACACTCGCGAAGGAATCGCCTTAAAACTCGTAATGGTTAAATTATTAAAAATGGTGGAGCTGAGGGTACTCGAGTGACTTAAGAGAATCAGTAAGCGCAAAGCGAGCGTTAGAGTCTAATTTGGTTAAAGTATAGATTTACAAGTGACTTTGGTTTAATTCCAACTTACATGTTGTTTATAGGTTACCAGACTCGTCCCAAGCCATTTATAACCCCCAGTCGCTCAGGCAAGTTTTCTACCCGTATAACTGTTGTTGTGATGTATATGTGTATATGCATGATCTTGTGATAAATGCATATTTGTTATTAGCAAATTCTTGCGATATATTGTAGCATGTGATATGGTATATATGCATGCCTGTTTCGTAATCTTGATATATATCTGTTGGTTCAAATGCTTATTAGTTGCATAATACCTATGCTAGAGCTAAGCAGTAGTTGCGTATACCCTTAGTATAGGGGACCCAAAGGTGAACATTTTCTAAAACCGGGAGTCGATGTTCCCGAGTATTGATTACTTGCCCAACGTTCGGGAAGTAAGTCCCTCTAATTGAGTCGGCATAAGCGACAGGCCGGGGTATGGTCTATCAAAGTGTAAGTGGCTGGGTGGCAGTCCATCAACGCGTAAGAGGCCGGGTGGCGGTCCAGCACAAGGTCCTTATGTGGCCACGGTGATGAACGGTGGGGGATTCATCCATCTACTAGTAGAAAAGGTTACTTATTGGTATCTTTTCCTGATCAGCAAGATATTAGGTTTATGCCAAGGTTTTCTCCTTTCCAAAATTCATTGGATATTGCAACTCTGTTTATAATTTTCATAACAGAGGTTTTCAAGGAGTGTATGAAATGTATATATATATAGGTGTATATATATATCGGGACTTAATGAAGTATCTCGTAACTTCATTATTTATAATGATATTTCAAGGATTGAATCTATTCAAGTCTTATCTTGTAGTCTCATCTGGGTGATGAACTTTTGAAACTGATTATAACTTGAACGGTGGTAGTTCAAGTAGTATTCGGATATAAGTATATGGGAGTAGCTTGTAACTTCATCTTTTAAACTTATATCTAGTAAATGATTATCTTGTGCATGTCAAAGATTTTCGGAAAAATGTTGAGACAAGGTTAGATATATGAGATCACCTTACAACGATATTTTATACAGTTATAAACGGAAACTCTGTGTATAGTATACATGTCAGAGGATTTCAAAGATTGTGAAAAGTATATATGTACATATATACTGAATATTTTGCGACTTGGTCGCGGTAAGACATCAAATTTGGTTCATTTCTTCTTGACCAAGACTTTCATGAGTACTATGAGAATGCTCATATATTGTAAATCATTATACATATTATTTTGGTGGGCTTGTTGCTCACCCTTGCTTTCTTCTTTCATCACACAACATCAGCTAGACAAGATGAACAGGACCAAGCTTCCAATTCGCAAGCGGTTAGAAAATGTTCCGCAGTTTTCTGGAAGCGTTATGCCGTCGTAGCTGAGGTAGGAGCTACCAATAGGCTAGGTTTTCAACTATTGATGAACCAGATTTATGTATATTTATGAATTGTAATAATGGCAAAGAAATGTAAATTTATTCAGAAACCCTTTTAAGGTGTATTGGCATATAATTGTGGAATAAAACGACTTGTGATTATTTTTGGATATTCATCTCTGAGACTATAACTTGTGGTGTGTGTGTTTATGGTGGGGTCACAGTACAGAATTGTTGATTATTTATTAAGATTGGGTGTTATTAAGGGAAATGGAACTCGTGACAACCCGGATCCCCGACCCCGGATTTGGGGGTGTTACAGAGTTCATACCCAATGACTATCGGAACATCGATCGGTTATATGTACGTACCTTATACGAAATTTGATTATGTGTTGTAATGAAATACTTTACGAAAATTGATAACCCTAATTTCATAAAAGGATAAATATACCTATTTTCCGAAAACGAACACCGAACCTATTTTTGGGGAATGTGAACCCTAAGTTGATGCGTGTATTGTAATAATGTATATAAGTACGAGTCAGGATTTGATATCGAATGGGTAGATGTGTTATTGAGGATATGTCAAGCATACCTAGACGTCTAACGTAGAGTATTTCGGCTCTGTAGGTTCTAGTTGAAGGACTCCAGAAGTGATATCGAACTAAAGATAACCTAGTGGACAGTCGACGAGCTCAGTAGGGTTTTAACCAAAGAACCTGAGTATTGAAGTCGAATCCAAGATGATTTAGTGATTAGACGATAAAGCCTGAGCATCCGAGTCGGATCAAAGTCGATCAGTGATAGTTGTAAAGCTCTGCAAGGAAAGTACGTCTGACCATTCTTTTATGGTTCAGTACGTATGAATAGCTAAATGTTTTACTTTCGTAATGGAATAGAAACGTTTTAAGTTATGTATCCCCTGTAGTTATAAATCACTGTTTTCAAATTATTTTGGGGAAAAGTAACTTCGAAAGGTACCTATCTCGAATGAAATGATTGCGAAATGGATTTTATATGTGTGCTGGAAAAATAAATAATTTTGTAAATGAGATAGGTACAAGTGTTTTGAAAACTGGATTAACGATCAGATATGGGATACATTGGGGCTAGAGCAGGCCTATTGAGGTGGCGTTAGAGGCTAATTCGGTTGCGCGCAATATATAACTGATTAGTCCAGCAGGTTAGAGATCTAGCTAGTCTCTGAGTTCCGGAACAGGTATATGGGATGGCAGTGAGAGCCGTCCGGTGTTGATAGCCTGATCAGCTGTCTTCACATATCCGTAAGTATCTGATTTGGCTTTGTGATTCTCGTAACGGAACAAGTGAGTTATACAGTGGATTTGGAAATGAAAATGGCATGCTAGAATTAAACTCTGGTATTTGTACACAGTACACTACTGACGTTATTGTTTTACAGAGCATGCTAGTTTTGAATATCCAGTTTATGAATATTTACTCTGCTTTTGTACACGAGCTACAATCTCTGTTCCTATCAATGTTTTATCATAAACTGTTTTATTGTTATTCATATAGTGGTACTGCTGAGCAAATAATTGCTCACCCTTGCAGAATATTTTACATATATATTGCAGATGCCTTGGAGATTCTTGCACGATAGTCAGGGCAGAGTTACAGCTCCTTTCGTGTCAGGCTCCTCTGAGGTAGTTGTGTTGGACCAAAGATGGTCTATTGAGTTGCTATATTAAGTTAGTTGTGTCAGAATGGCTGGTGTAAGTTGGTATTGTAATAGTTGTAACCTAAATCATACTTAAACCTGGAAAAGGTCTTGGTAAAAGGGGTCGTAATTATATATTATTAATGTTTTAGATTGAATTATAATTGTTAGTATTATTGTTGGTGACGTCAACTCCTGACCCCGGGGTTGAGACCGTCACAGTTGGTATCAGAGCTACAGGTTTGAGTCCCTGATTTAGGTTAGGAGTAGAGTCAAAAGAGTGCAGGAAGGTTTATATATAGATGTAAGTCAGCAACTCAATTAGAGGAGCGAGTCTAGGAGTTCAGTCAAGGGTTTCAGAGGCGTAACCCTGATATTTATTGGGGATTGACTGGAATTGCCCTAACCTAGAGTACATTTCCTTCGTTTATGTGTCATTGATAATATTCGATAGAGGTTCCTAGTTTTTCTCTTGAGAAAACCGAGTTTGATCACGAGAGTTCAGTATTTGAGCAGACCCTCGATGTGTCAGTTGAGGGGACACCAACGTTATTCCCACATATCACATTTTCTATGTCAAGGAATGTTACTGGACTGATTGTGTGACCTTGGTGAGTTCGAATAGTATCATAATAGTCAGGGGCTGCTTCAACGACCAAGTTTTATAGCGAATGTGGATCAGAACGGGAGGTGGTATCTTTGAACCATTATACTTATTCCTTGAAATGCATTTTATTTCCAGATTCATTGTTTCTTTTCTTGGAAATTCTATCGATTGATTGGGGCAAACAATGCATACGAGTTGACCATTTGTCTGCGTGGCAAAAGGGTCTGGTGGGATGCCACCGCAGTATGTATTGTGAGCTATGCGGTACCAAGACCGGCCATCTTATGTACTTGTATGGTTGCTCTCAATCATACTTATGTTTTCTTCTCTTGTCCTCCCTGTATTATTGATTCTTTGACTTTGAACTTTCATTTGAAGTCCCGAGGCAATGAATTGTCAGTAACTTCTGTAGTTAGACAGTCCTAGTATTGTAAGTAAGCGAAAGTGGATTGTCAGGAGGAATGAAAGTCTTACATCAGGTTGTTATCCAAGAACAAGGGTAGCAACGAGGGTTCAGAGTGTAATAATGGATTTATAGTTTCAGGAAAGGTAATTCAGTGATTGATGAATCACTTGAGGGTGAAAAAAAAAGCATCCCTAGAGGAATGGTTGGTTGAAATTTGGACCATGGTGCCTAGAGGAGTCTAGCATTCCTTAAGCTTGACTTGAATTACTAGTGGGCTCTGTGTAATTGGTGGCTATTATAGCCGGCCAAGTTTCATTGTATACCAGATTGGTGTTAATGAGGTAATAGAGTAGTGACGGGAAGTGGTCAGTTGCTGTTGTATTAAGGATTTATGCTATGATGTTCAGTTTCTTTGTATTCTAGTTTTTCTAAACTGTTGTTGATTCTGCTAATGTCATTATTGCTATGATTGCTAGTGCTATTAATCTATATTTCTTTTATAAATGGACCCCAATATTAAGGACATGGGTATTTTATTGGGCAGCATTTTCCTGATACAGGTGCACCGTTTAAACGGTGATATCTTTTGTTAAACATTTTGCTATGTTTTGAATAAACTCATTTATATATTCCAGGAAAATGCCATCCAAGAAAGCTACCCAGTCTAAATAAGATAGTAGTAGTTTTGTGAGGGGTCCAACTATAAATGAAATTCTAGATTTGTTACGCCAGCAACAACAACAACAACAATTGTAGTTAATCCAACAGGTTCAGTAGCGGTAACTATGGTTGCAGCAACAACAGCAAGGAGTGAATCAAAGTGCTAGTTTTAGATCTTTTTAGAGTATTAAACCTCCTGAATCTCAACAGCGGAGGAACCCATTTTACAGCAGCTCATGGCCAATTTAGGGTATAAGAAGAGTTTGGCCAAGCTTAGACAGTTGAAAAGAGCATATATCAGAAAGGAATGGAGCTTTTTCTTCAACTGCATCACTAAGGCATTCGCCAATAAGTGTTCCAACTTTGATGCCATTCTAATTATGAGTTAACACATCGGGTATGCTATTATTCACCAAACTCATTTTGATTTTGCAAGTGATGTGCTAGGCTTTATAGGGGATAGGATGACAGAGGATAGGAATGTAGTATACTTTGCTAGATTCTGTCAGCTAATATATACTTTTTGTTACGCTGATGACCCTCAACTAGCCAGTTCTTTAATTCCACCCTTTAAGCTTGCAAAACGGGCTTTTAATGACTTGGTAAATGCTGACCTTAAGAAAAAGGTGGTTAGACCCTTCCAGATACCTCAGTCTGTAAAACAGATCTTGGTAAATGCTGATCCTTAAACCTACAGATCTGTTTATCCTGATGTTCAACCCACCAACACATCCCAGACACCACAACAATCATCAGAACATACCACATATACACCTAAACCTACTCAACCCTCTATTAGAATATATATCAAACCTTCACAGATATCTCAACCTTCATCATCAGCACATACTGTGAGGCCTTCATCTTAAAAGCCCAAGAGGACAAAGAATGTACCTCAGACACCACAGAAGAGAAGGAGGATTATTTTGAGAGATGAGTCAGACAGTGAGGAACAGGTTCCTGTGTCAGAATCTGTTGTCAAAGAAGCTGAGAAAGTCTCTTCTCAGAAGGATACTGGAATTGGGGGATCTAAGCTTCTCAACAGGCTTAGAAGGATGTATTCAGATGAAACTCCCAAGGAATCTCCACCTTCAAAGAGATACAAGAAACAGAGAGCACAAAGGTACATGGCTGAGTCAGTTTCAGAGGATGAGGAAGCAGCAGCTAAGGAAGGAGATCAGGAATCTCTGATCTCAAAAGAGCAAGAATGTGCTGAAGCCACTGCATCTACACCTCCATTATCACCAACTCAGGAAACTGCTCAAGATAAAGTATCAACACCACCTATGTCTCCTGTAAATGAATCAGTATCTACTGCAGACCCAGGCACCAGTGCTGAGATTGATATTCACAAACTAATTGTGCCTGAGGTTCTCTACTTAGAAGCTCCACCAGCTCCACTCAATCCATCAAAAACACCACTTCCTGCTGCTAATGAAATTCCAGAATTAAGTACAATACCTTCTCTGCATCTTGACATTGAAGATCAGACTATAGGTGAGCATCAAAATATGGCTGTTGATCAGAACTTGGAAGCAGATCAGAACTTGGAGGATGATGTTGAAGCCTCAATAGCCTCTCATACTATTCTTTTATCAGAGGATGTTGAATCTGTAAGTTCTGATGCTGCAAATGCTGATGATACTGGTGATGCTGCTATAAATGCTGATGCTGATGAAGCTGGTCCTTCTAGACATGCACCTCTACAAGCTCCTTCAAAAGCTGAACTAGTCAAAAAGTTTGTTAGAGGAGATGCACCAGTACCTTGGAATGAAACTCCTAGAGGACAGGAGTGGACTAAGGAGTGGAACACAGTCACCTTTGTTCTATCTGAAAAAATTCTTGCTGAGCACTTGGCAAAAGCTGATGAGATGCTAATTAATGATGATTTCAAGACACATCTACGAGTTACTGCATTGAGTACTAGACACCTTCAAGGTCAACACTCAACAATTCATGCCGAGGTGCATAAAATTTAAGAAGCTTTACTCAAGCAAGAAATAACTATGAAACTTAAAAAGAAAAGCTTTTTCAAAGCTACCTTTGACAGAGTTACTTATATTGAGAAAATCCAAGAGAAGCAACAATCTCAGATTGATGAAATTTTGAAAAATCAAGCTTCTCAGAAATCTCAACTCGATGAAATCCAATCCTCAGTGGAATTGCCTGTCTCTCTTCTTTTACCTGCTGATGCCAAAAAGGGGGAGAAAATAATTAAGTCCAAATGCAAAACTGTTAAGACACTGAAGGGGAAGGATGATGAAAAAGATGACCAGGGAAACTCTGGAATGAGTGGAGGTCATGGTCAAGGTAGAGGTCTCTCATCAAGAAGAGCTGGAACTACAAGTCATAGAACAAGTTCTAATACTGGGAGAAGAATAACTTCTAATACTTGTAAAAGGATAAGTTCTGATGAACTTTTGGATCTTGATGAAGAAATTTCAAGACAGTTATTTCTGAAAGAAAATTCAGGAATGGACTTTGAGAGTCTAATGGAAGAAGAAGCTAGACTTAAGTCAGAAAAAGTCAACTCTAAATCTGAAGCTTCTGTTGGTAAAAAGAAACTTCCTAAGGCCAAAGGCATTGTGATAAAAGAAAGGACAATTCTTGAGGCAACTAAGGCGGAATCACAATTGCAGATAGATCCAAGGTCCAAGGGCAAAGAAAAAGTTGGTGAACCTATAAAGGTTTATGTGCCTCCTATGGATGAAGAAAATTTTGTTAAAGATGTTGATCTTACTCTGACTTCAAGAAAGATTTCTAAGACAACCTCTGACATGGCTCAAGTTGTTCAGAGTCAAGATATAGTTAGTTCTGATATAACCATGAAGCAAGCAACCTCTGACATAGCTCAAGTTGACTTGATATCAGAAGATAAATCAAAGGAAACCTCTGACATTGCTCGTGTTAAATCCTCAAGGTTACTCCTACCAGGATTCACTAAAGCCAAACAGACTCAACCTTTGAAGACTGCAGCAAGTGGTTTTGAAGCAAGAGTGGTTACTGGAAAGGAAGTAAGTGATAAATCTGGATTGGGTAGTGCTGATGAAAGAAGAGTGCAGAACACAAACAATGATCCAACTTCCTTAAGTGAACCAGGTGTTGGAGCAACCCATGAAAGATTGAATCAACTAGAATCTGTACAGATGGTCTACCATACCTACTTGAAAGAACACATCCTGTTATATTTCATGACAAATGGTAGGGTTTACCATATAAGGGAAAATGCCATACCACTGAAGTATTTTGAGGAACTAGAACATGTTTTATTCTTGCTTCAAGTGAATGACAGAATAACAGAAAGTGCTGCAAACTATTTGAAGACTCAAATTCAGAGACAGAAAAGACTTTATTCTTTAAAGTCTGACAGCACATATCTTCCAAAGTACAGAGATCACAAGGGTGATATCGTTGAGATGAAGCCTAACTCTGCTAAGATTATAACTACCTTTCTGGGTTATAAGGCTGTAGAATTCAATCTTGAGTCTGACAAGGCATATTTGATCAGACTGGATCAGGACATAAGGAAAGCTAGAATAAATGATCTCAGGGCTCCTATTTTCCAAACTGGTGAAGATACTACAGAACTCAAAGATGCTCAAAGAAGAATGATTGATGAACTCAGATATGCTGAGAGATGTTTGTTAAAGAACTATCTCAGAACAACTCCTGACATCAGAGAGATCAGAAAGTGAAGCCAAGTCAAGATCTACAACTGCTCAAATTTTGATATATATACAGACTGAAGTTGTTATCAGAAGTTAAAGTTGGTAAAGCTTTAAGGACTGTAAGTTGTAGTTATCTAGTCCATTTCTCATGCATTTGTACTTAATGTTTTTGACATCATCAAATATCCGTTAAACTTGTATATTATGTTAATTTACAAGTTGGGGGAGATTGTTAGATATATTTGATAATGTCATGACTAATATGATTTATGTTTTCAGATCTTACTTAAACAGGACAAATCAGTACTTAACTGAAATCAGCACTTATACTGAAGTCAGAACTTAAGTGATCAGTACTTAAGGTTCAGGAGATATTTATCAGGAGATAATATCAGGACTTAAAGGAAACTTTCAGATAAGGAAGGCGGTTTATTGAAAGGAAAGAAGATCAAGACAAATGTAAGAAGAGATATGCATGAAGAAGGAATTCTATGAAGAATGAAATACTTGGAAGAAAAGATAACTAATTGATATATTTTAGGAAGCAGAATTATATTCCATATCAATTAGCGATTATCTTGTAACTATGTAGTATATAAACACAGACATAGGGTTTACACTATAAGTGTTATCATTATCAAGAATATTATTCATTGTAACCCTGCAGCTCTCGTGATATTTGTTCATCACTGAGAGAGGACAGTTCCATATTGTAGCAGAGTTTATTGCATTGAATAAAGTCTGTTTTCTGTTACTTATGTTATTAGAATTCGATTTGATTGTGCTATACACTGTATTCAACCCCCTTCTACAGTGTGTGTGACCTAACATTTTTGGAAAGGTATTTCCCAGATCGTGTGCGGAGTCAAATGAAAATTGAGTTTCTAGAACTGAAACAAGGTGAAAGAAGTGTGTTGGAAGTTGAGGTCAAATTTACAGAAGTGGCCCGATTAGTTCCTGAGTATGTAAGTACGGAGATTCAGAAAGCAAGGAGGTTCCAACAAGGGTTGAAGCCTGAAACTCACAGAGGAGTTGTGGCATTGCAACTCAAGACATACTCCTCTATGGTTCAGTCGCCCTAGTAGTGGAAGGTGACCAGAGGTTGACTGTTAAGGAAGAAAGTGATAAGAAAAGGAAGTCATAAGATGTTATGGACAAGACAGACCTAGGAGAATCCATTCAGAGATTTGAGAATCGGTTTGGCCGAAGTAGGAGTAAGAAATTTCGGAGATAGAGTTTATCACAGAAAGAATGTGCAATGTTTCAAGTGGGGACATAAGGGTCATTATCCATCGGAATGTAATCCAGAAAATCTAGGAGTTATGTATCATAATTATGAAAAGAGTGGGTATATTACAAGGAGTTGTAGAACGGTTATTCAAGATACTACATCTCAAGGGCCAACATCCAGCTCAGCTAGAGATAGAACTTTCAAAAGAACCAAAAAATCATGCGTTTAGAAGTTGGACATAGTTGTAGTTGATCTGACACCCTTCGAGCTAGAGGGGTTTGATGTGATTTTAGGATTGAGTTGGTTGTCCTGTATTATGGAAAGGAGTGATTTTTATAAGACGCGAAGTGTGAAGTGTACAGAAGCCAATAGTAAGGTAAGTTCTGAATGCAGAAGCAATTAAGGAATTCTTCCAATCATGATATAAAAGAAGTAATAAGTTAAGGACATAAGGTAGATCCACCATCTGTAAAGAAACGAAGAAGAGAATACTTAAGCTGGAGGAATTTTGGGTAATAAATAAATGCCCTGGAATCTATGGAGGCCAGTGGAATGAAATAATTAGTTTGATAATGGTAAAAGTTATTAGAAATGGAAGTGCGTATACCAGATATAGTTTTCTGGGGTACACCAGTGGTGTTGCTGGAAAGAGGAATGAAATTAGGAGATTGTGTACTGATTATTGGGAGTTTAACAAAATGATAAATAAGAATAGGTAACCTCTATAAAGAATTGGTTACTTATGTGACCTAATGCAAGGAATGTGTTGTTTCTCGGATTGACTGAAGATCTAGCCTGATGACATATCAAAGATTGCGATGAGAGTGGGTTATGAATGTCGCAAGTTCTGATGATAATATGTGGAGTAACAAGTGTATCAATTGACTATAAAGAATTAAGGACATGGTGTATAAGGAGTACTTGGATGGTGTAGTTGTATTTATTGATAACATCCTCAGTTATTCAAAGTTTAAGGAAGTCTGTGTAGAACATCCTAGGATTTCGCTACGAAGATTACAAGGGAAACAAGTATATATTAAATTTTCAAGTATGGATTTTGGCTGAGACTTACAAACAATTCTGATTATCCTATTAATGAACATTTAGGCAAAGCCGGTGTAGTAATAGATGCCCAGAGTAGAAGAAAAGAATTGAACGTGATTAAGATTCCGAGGAAAGTGAAAAGAGTAAAAGTTGGAATTCGAATACCGAAAGGTGATAAAAAAAGAAGTGAATATATGAAATTACTTTTTAGCCTAGACAGATGAGAATGAGTAAAAGGTGTTGGATGTTGGAACTAAGTTGAAAATGAGTACTACCTATCATCTTTAGATGAAGGGTCAAAGTGAGAAGATGATTCAGACACTATAAGATATGTGGAGAGTATATATATGATGGGTTTAAAAAGTGAACTGCGATAATCACCTACCATGGATTGAGTTTTTTATGATAATAGTTACCATGTTAGTAAGAGAATACTACTTTGCGAAGTGTTGTGTGGACATAAGTGTAAGTTCTCCCTCTGTTGAGAGAAAGTGGGAGTAGAGATATTGTTAAGTCCTGAATTAATTTAGTACATCAAGAGTGTGGTGGTATACTCGGGAAAGAGTTGAAATAACTTGGGATATACAAAGCAAGAAAGCGGATTTGCATCGAAAGGATATGAATATATAGAATGAGGATCGGGGTATAAGCAAAAGTTTTACCTTGAAAGAGATTGGTTAAGTTGAATAGAAGGGATAAGTAAAGTCCTAAATGTGTTGAACCGTTCGAGGTATTGATAAATATAAGAAAAGTTTCCCATGAGTTGACGTGGCTGCTACAGTTGCAGTATATATATATAATGTGTCTTGCGTATCAATATTAAGGTGATATGTATCTGATTCGGACCAAGTTATTGATTAGGAGCCAATGGGCTCTTATCCAAATTTATTCCGCGTGGAATGATTGATCCAAATTCTAGATCGTTAAGAGCGAGTTCTTAGAAATGAGTCTATATCTCTAATGAGTATGCGTTGAATAATCATCGAGTCGAAGAGTCTACTTGGAAGTTAGAGTCAGATATGCTTGAGGACATAATCTTTTTAGGGGGAAGAATGTAACGACTCGTATATTTTTATATTATTTAAAGGTATTATTGTTAAACATTTAATTAAATAAATATGTGTATTGGTTTTTTCAGCTATGTGTTGTTTTACTTTTATCTATGTGTGTGAATTATGGTGTCCGGGGTGGTTCGTGTAATTAATTATGGACTTGTATTGAATTGTTTTCACTTTTAAAAGTGGATTTAATACAAGTTTATTTGTGTAAATATATGGATTGTCTCTAAAATTGTTTTTATGACTTTATAATCTCAATGTTTATTTTTGGGATTTTATAAAATTCAGAAATCAATATTTCATCAATTATTTAGCCTTGTATGATTTTCTAATTATATTTATTTGTAAAATCCGTATTTAATTCCAAAATTCTTCAAAAATTATGAAACTCATATTTATTCAAGTTGGGAATATTCTGAGAATTTTAAAATTATTTTGGGAATTTTCGGAGTTAGTTTTACTCGCGCGTCGATTCATTTAATTGATAAAAGCGGGTATGAATTGTGTTTCAGAAATTATTTTAAAATTACGAAATTTATATTTTTATAAACTTCGGGATATTTTTGACATTTTAAGACTATTTTCGTAATTTTCTGAAACTATTTTGCATGCACCTCGGTCCTTAATTTCGAATTTCAGGATAAAACCGGGTCTCAGAATCTTCATAGTTATCCAATAGTATACGTGTTGATATTTCAGGAATTGTTTGTTGCGTGTCATATTTTGATTTGTGGTAGCAGCTCAAAGTTAGTAAAAGAAAGAAAAATGATAAAGCAGAAACCCACCCATGTTGCTTCTCTTTCTCTCATCTATCTCTCTCCTTAATCTCTCTCTCTCTCTCTCTCTCTCTCTCTCTCTCTCTCTCTCTCTCTCTCTCGATCCTTTTCTTTCCCGGTGTTCTTTCCTCCGTTTTTCCCTTCTCCTCCCGGTTATGTTTCATTCCGGTAATCATTCATCCGCCCTGTACTCCGGTTATAATTATGGTTATTTGTTCCTCCTTGTTCAGCCGCCGCCCTTCGCCGTTTTCCGGCGGGGTGGTGGCACGTGGCATCTTGTTCGAGCGTGTGTTGCGTATGTATATTCATTGTGTGTATATTTTAGTCGAGCTTACTATTGTTTTTTTTATGTCTTCCGGTTTACCGCCGGTTTCTCCGGCGAGGTGGCTCTGTTTTGTGTGTGTGCGTGATTAACACGCATGTGTGGCATGTGTGTAATGTGTAGTGTTGTGTTTGTATTGTAATTGCTGTTGGTTGTGCTAATTGGATTAATTCTGAAATTTAATTGTTATTTTCTGCAGGATGTATTTGATTAAGGTTTTGTGAAATAATTTATTCGCACGGAAATACCTATTTTAATCGGTGGAATTCGCGTTGGGAATCCGAATTTAATCGGATACCCGCGAATTTTTCCGCCGTCGATGATGAGCCTCGGCGAGTCGACGGTGGACGGTGATGACGTTGTACTGAGTCGTAAATTGTATAAATAAATAAAATATTTTAGAAAATAAGTTATATTTTGGGAATTGTGCGAAAATAGCTATGAGATTATGGAATTGACATTGTGACTTGTTGTGATTATTGACGCCGAGTTGTTCGACGGGTAGTCCGATAAACAAAGGAGGTGCTGCCCGATTTCCGGAAAAATTAAATTACGGAAATACGAGGCCGTACCCAATGACTATCGGAACGTTGATCGGTTATATGTGCGTACCTTATACGAAATCTGATTATGTGTTGTAATGAAATACTTTACGAAAATCGATAACCCTAATTTCATAAAAGGATAAATATACCTATTTTTCGAAAATGAACACCAAACCTATTTTTCGGGAATGTAAACCCTAAGTTGATGCGTGTATTGTAATAATGTATATAAGTACGAGTCAAGATTTGATATCGAATGGGTAGATGTGTTATTGAGGATATGTCAAGCATACCTAGACGTCTAACGTAGAGTATTTCGGCTCTGTAGGTTCTAGTTGAAGGACTCCAGAAGTGATATCAAACTAAAGATAACCTAGTGGACAGTCGACGAGCTCAGTAGGGTTTTAACCAAAGAACCTGAGTATTGAAGTTGAATCCAAGATGATTTAGTGATTAGAAGATAAAGCCTGAGCGCCCGAGTCGGATCAAAGTCGATCAATGATAGTTGTAAAGCTCTGCAAGGCAAGTACCCCTGACCATTCTTTTATGGTTCAGTACGTATGAATAGCTAAATGTTTTACTTTCGTAATGGAACAGAAATGTTTTAAGTTACGTATCCCCTATAGTTATAAATCACTATTTTCAAATTGTTTTGGGGAAAAGTAACTTCGAAAGGTACCTATCTCGAATGAATTGATTGCGAAATGGATTTTATATGTGTGCTGGCAAAATAAATAATTTTGAAAATGAGATAGGTACAAGTGTTTTGAAAATTGGATAAAACGATCAGATATGGGATACATTGGGGCCAGAGCAGGCTTATTGAGGTGGCGTAAGAGGCTAATTCGGTTGTGCGCAATATATAACCGATTATTCCAGCAGGTCAGAGACCTAGCTAGTCTCTGAGTTCCGGAACAGGTATATGGGATGGCAGTGAGAGCCGTCCGGTGTTGATAGCCTGATCAGTTGTCTTCACATATCCGTAAATATCTTATTTGGCTTTGTGATTCTCGTAACGGAACAAGTGAGTTATACAGTGGATTTGGAAATAAAAATGGCATGCTAGAATTAAACTCTGGTATTTGTACACAGCACACTATTGACGTTATTATTTTACAGAGCATGCTAGTTTTGAATATCCAGTTTACGAATGTTTACTCTGCTTTTCTACACGAGCTATAATCTTTATTCCTATCACTGTTTTATCGTAAACTGTTTTATTATTATTCATATAGTGGTACTTCTGAGCAATTGATTGCTCACCCTTGCAGAATATTTTACATATATATTGCAGATGCCTTGGAGATTCTAGCATGGTAGTTGATAAGTGGCATTTTATACCACTTAGAACGCCTTATAATGGCTTTAATTGATGTCTTGAAATCAAGTATTTTGTGTATTTGATGCGTTTTTCTAGTGTTTGTGTATTTTTGGGTATTAATTGCATTTCGGGAGAGAATTCATCAATAATAAGCCTTGGCATTTGTTTAGCATTGCAAGTGGGAAGATAGGAGCAGATTGCAGCGAAGAAACGGGAGAAAAACATATAAGTTTCCAGTAGGGGCTGAGCGCCCGCTCAGCTTTGCTGAGCGCCCGCTCAGCTTTGCTGAGCGACTGCTCAGGAAGCTGAGCTCCCGCTCAGGAATGCTAAGCGGCCGCGCAGGGTCAGATTTTCAGAATTATTATTTTAGACTGCTATTTTTGTTTGACTTCCAACTTCTGAGTTAGCTGGGCTTTATGGGACTCCTATATAAGTAGATTTCATAGATGTTTCACAAAGGTTGGATCGTAGTATTAATCGAAGAGCAAGGAGACAAGGAAGAAGACCGTTTTGGCACACCGCAACGAAGAGGAAGCATATTTTCTTGTGATTCTTTATTTTGTTGTAATGTTGGATGCTAGTTTTCTTTACTTTGAACCTATTTACTCCTGTGACGTACTCTGTTTTAATATAAGTAGTTTTAGTTATTATCTAGTATTGGTTGTGCGTATTCGTCTTATGTGCGTCGCGAATATATAAGATAGGGTGTTAATCTCTTCTGAAGTGACGGTGGATCTTGAGATTTAGAACTTGCCATGCTAGCTTAGGTTCATGTAAGAGTATGCATGATTAATGGGTAACTCTAACCTTTTTATTCGCCCTGTGTAATCAAAAGGAATGACTTGTGCTTAAATCGTTATGTTGTCAATTTCTATAGACATATAGGGACTCAACATAATTGATGCTTATTCAACTTCTATCTTAATTGTGGATGCTTGGTAGAATGGTATTAGTATAATGAAAGTTGGCTTTTATCAGTTTCGTGTTATTCGATTAATATCATCACTGTTGCATGCTAAGGGTAATAACAATAGCTATTGAAGGAAGTAGTAATGAAGTTGTGATCTCATGAGTGTTTTAATATTGTTAATTCAAGTGTTAATTAAGTGTTTAATTCTCGTAGTTAATTGTAGTTAATAATTAGTTAATCAAATATAAGTGTTATTGTCTTAATATTGAGAAGTAATCATATATTGGTGAGTGAGTTTAATTGAACATAATTAGTCTGAGTCTCTATGGGAACGAACTAGAAAGTTTTCTATATTACTTGCGAACGCGTATACTTGCGTGTGTTATTAGCGCGTGTTTTCGCCCTAACAAGTTTTTGGCGCCGCTGCCGGGGACTCGGCGTATTTGTTTAGTTTATTTACTTACCATCATTGGTCATTAGGACTCAGTGATTAAGACATGTTACTTATTGTTTCCGGTTGTGTTTCAGGTACTTTAGTGAGCGTTTATGCAAACACGTTCTCGTACTCGCAAGAAGACTTTAAATACGGCTGAGGAGACAGACGAAATTCTTGATATTCCGGAGAAGATAGATTTTTAAGATTCGGATTCAGGAAGTGAGCAGAAAGAGCCATTAATCATGGGTGATCGTATTGTTTCGGCAAATCCAGCTCTTATGGACTTTTCTCAGCCCAAAATTGATGACATTCAGTCTAGCATTCTTCATCCGGCTATTCAGGCTAATACCTTTGAAATCAAGCTGGGCACTATTCAGATGGTGCAGAATTCTGTTTCTTTCGGGGGTGCTGCGACTGAAGACCCCGACATGCACATAAGGAATTTTATCGAGATCTGCAGTACTTTCAAATATAATGGTGTGACTGATGAGGCTATCAAGCTGAGGCTTTTCCCATTCTCTCTGAGGGATAAATCTAAGGACTGGTTATATTCTGAACCAACTGGGTCTATCACTACTTGGCAAGATCTTGCGCAAAAGTTTCTGGTGAAGTTTTATCCAATGGCGAAGACTGCTGCTATGAGGAGTGCTCTTACTCAGTTTACGCAGCAACCTACAGAATCTATGTACGAATCTTGGGAGCGCTACAAGGAGATGTTGAGAAAGTGTCCACATCATGGAAGGCCTGATTGGATGGTGATCACTGGTTTATATAATGGTTTGGGGGCCCAATCTCGGCCCATGCTCGATGTAGCAGCTGGAGGCGCCTTGTGGGCCAAAAGCTATACTGGGGCTTATAATCTTATTGAGACTATGGCTGCAAATGAGCATCAAAACCCAACTCAAAGGATGATGCCTGGGAAAGTAGCAGGTATTCTGGAAGTCGAGGCAGCTACAGCTATTGCAGCGCAGCTCCAAGCGCTGTCTATGAAGTTCGATTCTCTAGCCACCTATGGGGTCAATCAGATAGCTATGGTCTGTGAGCTTTGTGCAGGTTCTCATGCTACGGATCAGTGTTCTCTTGTTGATGAATCTGTTCAGTATGTGAACAATTATCAGCGAAAACAGCAGCCTGTGCCAGCTACTTATCATCCTAACAACAGAAATCATCCAAATTTCAGCTGGAGTAATAATCAGAATGCTATTCAGCAACCATATCAGCAAGGCATAAGTAAACAGTTCAATCCACCTGGATTCCAGAAACCACATCATTATGCTCAAAGGCAATCATATCCTCAACAAGGAGGTCCAGCTCCACCCTCTAGTGCTGATTTTGAGGAACTTAAGCTGTTGTGCAAAAGTCATGCGGTTTCTATCAAGACCTTGGAAAATCAAATCGGTCAAATAGCCAATATAGTGCTCAATCGTCAACCTAGCACACTTCCCAGTGATACTGAAGTGCCAGGCAGGAAGGAAGCTAAAGAGCAAGTTAAGGCTATTACCTTAAGGTCTGGAAAAGTTGCTGATGCTGAAAAAGCAAAAGAAGGAGAAGCTGAAGCTGGTGATGAAGAAGCTAAGAAAAAGGAGAAAGCGGCGGAACCAAGGAAGACTACTGTTGAACACACTCTGCCTGAGGATAATACAGGAGAGAAACAGCTCTATCCTCCACCACCTTTCCCTAAGAGATTGCAACAATAAAAGCTGAATAAGCAGTTCGGTAAGTTTCTGGAGGTGTTTAAGAAACTTCACATCAATATACCTTTCGCTGAGGCTCTGGAGCAAATGCCTAGTTATGCGAAATTTATGAAGAGTATTCTTTCAAGGAAGGTGAAACTGGATGACCTTGAGACCGTTGCTCTAACGGAAGAATGCAGTGTTGTGCTGCAATAAAAGTTACCTCCAAAGCTTAAAGATCCAGATAGCTTCACCATTCCTTGCCCCATTGGCAAGTTGTCTTTTGACAAGTGCCTCCGTGATTTGGGAGCAAGCATCAATCTGATGCTGTTGTCGATCTTTAAAAAGTTGAATTTGCCTGATCCAAATCCCACCTACATGTCTCTATAATTGGCCGATGGTTCTATTACTTACCCACGAGTCATAGTGGAGGATGTGCTAGTAAAGGTGGATAAGCTCTTCTTTCCTGTAGACTTTGTTATTCTGGATTTCGAGGAAGATAAGAAGATTCCCATAATCTTGGGGAGACCCTTCTTGGCTACAGGCCGTACCTTGATAGATGTGCAGAAAGGTGAACTTATTATGCGGGTGCAGGATCAGGATGTGACATTCAATGTATTCAAAATAATGAAATTCCCTACAGAAGATGAGGAGTGCTTAAAAGTGGATTTGATTGATTCTGCGGTTACTTCAGAACTTGATCATATGCTAATGTCTGATGCATTAGAGAAAGCCTTAGTGGGGGATTTTGACAGTGATGATGACGATGGCAATGAGCAACTACAATATCTAAATGCTTCTCCCTGGAGGCGAAAGCTAGACATGCCATTTGAATCTCTTGGTACTTCTAACCTCAAAAATGCTGAAGGAAAGCTCAAACCATCTATTGAGGAAGCACCTACAGTGGAGCTTAAACCATTGCCTGAACACTTAAGGTATGCTTTTTTAGGTGATACATCTACTTTACCTGTTATTATTGCATCTGACCTTTCAGGTAGTGAGGAGGACAAGCTCTTAAGGATCTTGAGAGAATTCAAATCGGCTACCGGATGGACTATAGCAGACATCAAAGGGATCAGCCCTTCATACTGCATGCATAAGATTCTGCTAGAGGAGGGTAGTAAGCCGACTGTTGAGCAACAGCGCAGACTTAATCCTATCATGAAAGAAGTGGTGAAGAAAGAAATTCTGAAGTGGCTGGATGCAGGAATCATTTATCCTAATTCTGAAAGTTTTTGGGTGAGCGCCTGCAATTTGTACCTAATAAAGGAGGTATCACTGTGGTAGCAAATGAGAAGAACGAGCTCATCCCCACGAGAACAGTCACAGGATGGAGGGTATGCATGGACTATAGAAAGTTGAACAAGGCCACGAGGAAGGATCACTTCCCTCTTCCGTTTATTGATCAGATGCTTGACAGGTTGGCCGGTCATGAGTATTATTGTCTTGTGGATGGTTATTCGGGGTATAATCAGATTTGTATTGCACCAGAGGATCAAGAAAAGACTACCTTCACTTGTCCATTTGGCACGTTTGCTTTTCACAGAGTTTCGTTTGGGTTATGTGGCGCACCGGCCACTTTTTAGAGATGTATGATGGCTATATTCTCTGACATGATTGGAAATAATGTCGAGGTGTTCATGGACGACTTCTCCGTCTTTGGACATTCGTATGATGAATGTTTGAATAATCTTCGTGCAGTACTCAAAAGGTGTGTGGAAACTAATTTGGTGCTCAATTGGGAAAAATATCACTTTATGGTATGTGAAGGCATTATTCTTGGGCATAAGGTCTCTAACAAGGGTCTTGAGGTGGACAAAGCCAAGGTTAGAGTCATTGAAAATCTTCCACCGCCTATTTCTGTGAAGGAAATCTGTAGTTTTCTTGGTCATGCGGGTTTTTATTGGTGTTTCATCAAAGACTTTTCACAAGTATCTAAGCTGTTATGCAACTTGCTTGAGAAGGATGTGCCTTTTAAATTTGATGATGACTGCTTGACGGCATTCGAGACTCTCAAGAAGAGTTTGATAACTGCACCAGTTATTACCGCACCTGATTGGACAGAGCCTTTTGAGATGATGTGTGATGCGAGTGATTATGCGGTGGGCGCAGTTCTTTGGCAGCGCAAGAATAATCTCTTTCATGTGGTCTACTATGCTAGCAAGACCTTAAATGGGGCCCAAATGAACTACACCACTACTGAGAAGGAGCTCTTGGCTATAGTCTTTGGTTTCAAAAAATTTTAATCTTATTTGCTTGGGACAAAGGTGACAGTGTTCACTGATCATGCGGCCATTCGCTATTTGGTTTCCAAGAAGGATTCGAAGCCGAGACTCATTCGTTGGGTGCTCTTGCTACAGGAATTTGAGTTAGAGATCAAGGATCGAAAAGGTACTGAAAATCAAGTAGCTGACCATCTCTCTAGATTGGAGAATCCCGAGTCTACTTCACATGATAAAACATTGATCAATGAATCTTTTCCGGATGAGCAGTTGTTCGCAGTTCAGGAGGAAGAGCCATGGTTCACAGATATTATGAATTATCTTGTCAGCAATATAATGCCTCCTAATTTGACCACAGCTCAAAAGAAGAAGTTTCTGTATGAGGTGAAGTGGTATATGTGTGATGAACCGTATTTATTTAGACAGGGAGCTCACCGGATCATCAGGAGATGTATCACATTCTGTGAGACAGAGGGGATATTACGAGACTGTCACTCCACAGTTTATAGTGGACATTATGGTGGTGAGAAGACGGCAGCTCGTATTCTGCAAGCAGGTTTTTTCTGGCCTACTTTGTTTAAGGATGCTCATCAGTTCATTTTAAGGTATGATCGTTGCCAAAGAGTGGGAAATCTTACGAGAAAGGATGAGATGTCGTTAAATGTGATGCTTGAAGTCGAGGTCTTTGATGTTTGGGGAATCGATTTCATGGGGCCTTTTGTCTCATCCTGCAATAATCAGTACATCTTGTTGGCAGTCGATTATGTCTCAAAAAGGGTAGAAGTCAAAGCTGTACCGACGAATGATGCAAAGGCAGTGTTGAATTTTCTTCATAAGCAGATTTTCACAAGGTTTGGAACGCCACGAGTAATCATAAGTGATGAAGGGTCGCATTTCTGCAACCGTAAGTTTACTTCTATGATGCAGCGCTACAATGTGAATCATCGTGTTGCTACTGCCTATCATCCGCAAACAAATGGTCAAGCGGAAGTGTCTAACAGAGAGATCAAGCGCATTTTAGAGAAGGTTGTTTGTCCGTCAAGGAAGGATTGGTCTTTAAAGCTCGATGAAGTTGTTTGGGCTTATAGAACAGCATATAAGACTCCATTTGGGATGTCCCCATTTCAACTTGTGTATGGTAAGGGATGTCATTTACCTGCGGAGCTTGAGCATAAGGCCTATTGGGCGTTGAAGAAGTTGAACCTAGATCCAGATGCAGCTGGAAAAAAGCGAATGCTTCAGCTTAATTAACTTGATGAATTTCGACTCCATGCGTACGAGAACAACAAAATGAACAAGGAAAAAGTAAAAAGGTGGCATGACAGGAAGCTTCATCCTAAGTTATTTGTGCCGGGATAGCAAGTTCTTTTATTCAACTCTCGTCTCCGACTTTTTCCAGGGAAGTTGAAATCAAGGTGGTCTGGACATTTTATTGTCAAAACTGTGTTTCCACATGGAGCGGTGGAGATTTTTGAGAATGATTTGGACCAAGCATTCAAGGTTAATGGTCAGCGTTTGAAGCACTACTATGGGGACACGGCAAATCGGAAAGTGGTTAGTGTCGTTTTATTGTCAACTTGAGTAAGGTACGCTACGTCAAGCTAATGACGAAAAAGAAGCGCTTCTTGGGAGGCAACCCATGATTTGTTGTTACAGAAACCCTTAGAAGTTAGTAACCTATCCAAAACCCCAAAAAAAATCAGAAAAACATGGCAAGAAAAAAAAAATCCAGAAGACCCCTGAGCGCCTGCTCAGCTCTGCTGAGCGACCGCTCAGTAAGCTGAGCGCCTGCTCAACTCTGCTGAGCGACCGCTCAGGGGCCGACTGGGAGAAATTTTTTTAAGTCCAATAAAAATCCAAAAAAAATTTGAAAAATAAAAAAACAAAATACCCCATTACCCACGACCTATTTCCCCATTATCCCATGTTTTTAACCCTCAAACCCAGTTCTAATCAAATTTTATCCTAATCCCTACCCTATATATACATACACCTATTCCATATACTCCCCATACACTTTCAAACCTTAAACTCTCTCCCAAACCCAAAAACACAAATCTTAAACACTTTTTCTCAGTTTCGATGGCACCCAAGAGATCCATGACTATTGATAGCAGCAGCACTGTCCCTACTGCTGATTCTTCGAGGGGTACTGCTGCGAGGCCTCGTTTGAATGTTAGGGCTGCTGAGGAGGAGTATACTAGGCTTCTGGGTAAGCCGATTTTGAAGGAGAGGGGGTTCTTACCATCGGGGAGGGATGGTGAGTTGTTGCATATGATTGCTGAGAAGGGTTGGATTGCTTTATGTGAGTCTCCTGAAGCAGTTTTGAAGAGCGTTGTTCGCGAGTTCTATGTGAATGCGAAGGTTGAGAAGAATGGGTATTCTGTGGTCCGGGGGATGACGGTGGATTATCACCCTACGGCGATTCGCCGTGTGATTGGGCAGCGACAGAGGAAGCCCACGGAGGAGAACTGGAATGAGAAGACTGTTGAGGATTTTGACTTGGACTTGATTTGTACTACTCTCTGTAGGCCGGGCACAGTTCGGACCTTCAAGACTAGGACTAACGAGTATCACCATTTTCCGGCGATTGCGATGAACAGGTATGCCCGTGCATGGAATGCTTTTATTTGCGCTAATATTCTGCCTACTTCACATGCACATGAGGTCACAGTTGAGAGAGCACAGTTGTTATTGGGAATTTTGAATGAGGAGTATATGTGGACCTTGGTGAGTTCATCTACCAAGGAATTCTGAAGTTTTTGAGGGGAGCTAAGCACATGAACATCCCTTATGCATCCACTATTACAAAGCTTTGCTGAGCAGTGGGAGTTCAGTGGCCGTCTCATTAGCAGCTGCAGTTGCCGGCCGCTCCTATTGACTTCGGGACTCTGCATGCGATGCAGGAGTGGACCGGTAGTGAGCCCGAGGAGCATGGGCTGGGTTATTATCTTCCAGGAGGGCGTCCAGCACGAGGTGCTACCATGGCGAGGCCAAGGCGAGATGAGGCTGGTTCTTCTAGAGCTCAGGAGGGTGCTGGGATGGCTGATGCCCAGTATAGGAGGCTATCGAGGAGGATGGATGCTATGTACGAGACACAGAGCAGGTTTGCTCAGGAGCTCACCCTTGCACTTGGGACTGCTTTTCGAGGCTTTGGAGCTGACATCCAGTGGCCAGTTTTTGGTGAGGACTCTGCATATCCGCCTCCTGATACACCACCCTTTGAGGGTGATGATGATGATGATTTCTCCGAGTAGGTATACCCTGTGTTCCTTTCTACTACCTTCATTGGGGACAGTGAAGATTTTAAGTTTTGGGGTGGTAGTTAAGGAAAATTTTGTGTGTGTGTCATATAGTTGCATATTCATGATAGTTTAGTTCATATAATTGCATATTTTTTGCCATATAGTTTTTTTTATTATTTATAGCTTTATTTATCATGTCATGTAGCTCATGCATATACCATGATCCCTTTTGCGCTGATTTACCAATTAATTTGTGATGTTGATGCGAGTGTGGTGATAGCGTTAAAGTGATGTTGAGTCGTGTAGGTTGATATGCATGCTAGAAATACTTGTAATTTCACTAAGTCTTAGAGAATGCTTAAGGACTAGATTGTTGTTATGGTTTGATGGTTTTCGAGGTTAATCTATTGATTATGCTTAGAATTTTATAATAGGTTCTTAGTGATAAAAGGCATGAAAAGAAAAAATAGAGTGAAAAATGGAATTCATTGCTAATTGTGGTTAGGTGTCAAATGGCTAGTAGCCGGCTCGTATTTTTATGCGAGTAGTCTAGGGTTGAGCAAGATGGAGTGAAACGCACTTGCTTAGAAAGTTTGAAAAAAAAGAGAAAAAAAATAGAAAAAAAGAAGAAAAAAGAGAGTTAATGTATAATTGATCACGAGTGGGCTCTTTGGTATTCGAGTTATTAAGTTCTTAGGGGACTTTGTGCCTAGTGACCTAAGGCTTTTATAGTCTGGGATCCGCTAACCTAACGCTCGCTACATGGATGCCATTGTATAAGTCTTTTGTGGACCTCACTCATTGCACGGTCAAATAAGCATTTGTTGTTATAAATAAAAAGCATGATTCCGTAATAAGCTCCAGAAATCTTGAAGTGTTATAAGTCATTTTGTGCCTAGAATTTTTATTCTTCTTATAATTATGCGATTGCCTTGAGGATAGTTGAGTTATGATAATTGATCTAGTTTCGAAGCATATCTGTTAAGCATCTACACACACCACGTTTCTGGCTGTATGTTAGTTTGCATGATTTGATTGATCTTTATTCGCCTAATTGCATTTGTTGAGATGTCGTAAGTTGGTTGGTTTGGTCGTAGTAAGGGGGATCGCTGCATTTCATATAGATTGCATTCATGCATGTTTTTGTTTTGTTTTTGAGTCTGTGACGCTTGAGGACAAGCATCGATTTAAGTTTGGGGGTGTGATAAGTGGCATTTTATACCACTTAGAACGTCTTATAATGGCTTGAATTTATATATTGAAATCAAGTATTTTGTGTATTTGATGTGTTTTTCTAGTGTTTGTACATTTCAGGGTATTAATTGCATTTCGGGAGAGAATTCATCAATAATAAGCCTTGGCATGTGTTTAGCATTGCAAGTGGGAAGATAGGAGCAGATTGTAGTGAAGAAACGGGAGAAAAACATATCAGTTTCCAGTAGGGGGCTGAGCACCCGCTCAGCTCTGCTGAGCGACCGCTCAGGAAGCTGAGCGCCCGCTCAGGAATGCTGAGCGGTCGCGCAGGGTCGGATTTTTAGAATTAATATTTTAGACTCCTATTTTTGATTGACTTCCAACTTCTGAGTTAGCTGGGCTTTATGGGACTCCTATATAAGTAGATTTCAGAGATGTTTCACAAAGGTTGGATCGTAGTATTAATCGAAGAGCAAGGAGACAAGGAAGAAGACCGTTTTAGCATACCACAACGAAGAGGAAGCATATTTTCTTGTGATTCTTTATTTCTTTGTAATGTTGGATGCTAGTTTTCTTTACTTTGAACCTATTTACTCTTGTGACGTACTCTGGTTTAATTTAAGTAGTTTTAGTTATTATTTTCGTGTGTTATTATCATGTTTTCATATGAACCCATGATGACGATGAGTGCTATCATGGGCTAATCGTGATCATGGGGTCGTAACGGATTTACTATGGAATTCTTTAGTTAGTTGTTTAATACCTTAGTGTGTGATGATTGTATGATATCTAGTATTGGTTGTGCGTATTCGTCTTATGTGCGTCGCGAACATATAAGATAGGGTGTTAATCTCTTGTGAAGTGACGGTGGATCTTGAGATTTAGAACTTGCCATGCTAGCATAGGTTCATGTAAGAGTATGCATGATTAGTGGGTAACTCTAACCGTTTTATTCGCCCTGTGTAATCAAAAGGAATAACTTGTGCTTAAATCGTTATGTTGTCAATTTCTGTAGACATATAGGGAGTCAACATAATTGATGCCTATTCAGCTTCTATCTTAATTGTGGATGCTTGGTAGAATGGTATTAGTACAATGAAAGTTGGCTCTTATCAGTTTCGTGTTATTCGATTAATATCATCACTGTTGCATGCTAAGGGTAATAACAATAGCTATTGAAGGAAGTAGTAATGAAGTTGTGATCTCATGAGTGTTTTAATATTGTTAATTCAAGTGTTAATTAAGTGTTTAATTTTCATAGTTAATTGTAGTTAATAATTAGTTAATCAAATCTAAGTGTTATTTTCTTAATATTGAGAAGTAATCATACATTGGTGAGTGAGTTTAATTGAACATAATTAGTCTGAGTCTTTGTGGGAATGAACTAGAAAGTATTCTATATTACTTGCGAACGCGTATATTTGCGTGTGTTATTAGCGCGTGTTTTCGCCCTAACAGTAGTCAGGGCAGAGTTCCAGCTCCTTTCATGTTAGGCTCCTCTGAGGTAGTTGTGTTGGACCAAAGATGGTCTATTGAGTTGTTATATTAAGTTAGTTGTGTCAGAATGGCTGGTGTAAGTTGGTATTGTAATAGTTGTGTAACACCCCCAAATCCAAGGTCGTGAATTCGGGTCGTTACGATCACTTATTAATTAAATAATTCTCTTTTCACAATATTACTCGACCTTTTATTCAAACTCACATACACACAGGTTATATGCTTGGAAACATTATCAAATAAATCATTTCCACTTATCTACCTGACGGGGCTGGCGCACAAAAAGCCTACGGAACTCAAGAGCGTTCCTTACCCGCCTACGGACAGCAGTCCTGGTCTGATCCATGCTGGTAGTCTGTTGTGATATGATATATAAAAGCAAGGGTGAGCATTAAAGCTCAGCAAGGTATATATCCCCATAATTAAGTATGTAAGAATAAATAAAACCAATAATTATACTTTGTATCTCCAAAGCGTTCTGAAAGTTTATATGCTTATCAAATTTATAATATTCTCAAAATCAACTACAATAGTATATCCACTGAATACTTGTATTCATCTCTTTCTCAAAATCATTTTATACTCGTACTCATTTTATTTCAAAATCTCAAGATGTTACTCGAACCAAGACTCTCAAATGGGTGTGATATATATTCATCAACATCCCAATTTAAAACTCAGCCTTATTGGCAGATTTCTCAAATGGATTTGATATATAATCATCAACATCCTTATTTAAACTCAGCCTTATCGGCAGATTTCTCAAATGGATTTGATATATATTCATCAATATCCTTGTTTAAAACTCAGCCTTATCGGCTATCTGTTGTATTTTTTCACAACAGTTTTTCCAAAATGGAAGAAAGGGACTATACTGGAATAAACCACGTATCGGTGATCAGCCGAATACGAAATTTTCTCTACTAGTAGAAGGAATACAAACCTAGCCGCCTTTGGGCTCATCAAGACACTACACGGTGGTTGCCCATTGCCGTGCAAGTCCGAAAGTCAATGGTCACATAGACCATATAACCGTACAATACGCCACTCCGCGCTTGCATAATGCGCCACTCCGCGCCTGGTCACTGCCCGATACCACTCTGTGCCGGGCAGGCCACATTCCAGTCCCAAAATAGTTATATCTTTTGCTCAAAATCCTTTTTTGAAGGAATAGGTCGTTAAAAGTTGACCTGTAAATAAGATGTTTTATTCATCACTTTTAACTCAATTGATCTTTGGGAGTTGTCGGATTTTTGAATTTAAAATCATTTTCAAATCCCTATCTGTAGTAGGGTGACACGTATATTACTCACTTGTTCTTTATTGAACGAGGAAGCAAAACTCTTATGCTTCAAGACTAAGTTCCCTAAGGTTTTGATACGTTTCAAATGATTAATCTCTTTCAAGAGTTTTGAATAATTTAGAAAGTACCTTTGGGAATTATGTATATTTTTAAATAAGTTTTTAGAAGTCCGAAGATATTAAAAATCTAAGGTCTCATAATTATATAAGAGGGATTTAATGAATTGATAAAATCTTAAGTACAAAGTATTTCTAATTAAGGTAATTGAATTAATAAAAACCTTAAATACAAAATATTTTGTGAATAAGGTCCAACGAATGGAGACACCTTAATCAAATAATCAAAACATGATTTGGTATCCTATAATTGCTCTTTGAATAGTTAAATCTTTATTAAATAACGTGAAATTATTTATAAACTATTCAGTATATTTTTAAATACTTTCTGGATATTTAATAATCCCTTAAATATCGCTTTATAAAATAATCAATCAAGTAAGGGTGTCCCTTAAATGAATAAACCAATATTTCTCGAAGTTTAAGTCAAAATCTCAATCGTTCGCTTGATATATATATTACCCGAACGTACTTTATTTATCGAAATAGAAATCTTTCGCGTCCGGCTCTCTCCGGAATTAAATCGTTATTAAAATATCTTCAACTCCCATTATCATATATTATATTTGAAATACGTTTCAACTTCTCATACTCGTGTAAAACGAAATTTATTTTCGTAAACAATCGCATAATTCGTATGCATTGATATCATAGACAAGCATATATATATTTGAACTGTAAATCATGGCATCAATATCACAATAATATATATATAGCATGGATAGTATGAGATAGGGTTTCGAAAACTTGCCTCGAGTAATCGAAGTGGTATGGTCTCTGGTGTTTGGTTGGCGATCTATAAACAAAAACCAACGGTCTAAGTTAGTACGCGATTAACGTCTCGCTTTTATTAAGCAACTTTCGCAACTACTCAAGTATAACGAATCTCCGATCGTCACATTCTCAACACTTATATTCTCACTTTATAACATGGTCGGGTTTTGAAATCGATCGTTCGCTTTAGAAAGTCCATTTCGAGTTTTAAGCTCGAACGTGAGAAAATGTTCGTCAAAACTAGGTTTTTTATGCGTTTCTCGCTTGCGCTCGCTTTACCAAAATATTTTTATAAAATCGAAAAATTAATATTTTCCCAAGATTCTTTTTGGACAGTCTTCTCTACTGTCATATCCATTTTTCATAATTTTTCCAGAATCTCAAAATTATTTTAAGTCCTTCAAAATCACCATGCAAGTGGACTTAAGTGCAGTTGGCTAATCGCAGAAATGTTTTACACTAAAACGACCATAACTCCTAAACCGTAAATCTCCTCATGATGATCTATACATGTATAGAAACTATAAAACAATATATATCTATTCATGGCCAGTGGTTTTCAAATTTTAACCATTTTCATGGCCGAATGTCTTGCAGAAAACAGATCAAGTGCAAGAATGCCCAAACTCAATTTCTACTACTTGATCTTAACACAATCACTACCTATAACCATCATAAACACAAGTACTTCTCAAGATCCACCCACATGAACCTTATATGCTCTATCTAGTACCACATACATGGATTACAACTCAACATCTCAAGTCTTTAGCAAGAACATAATCAATACAAACTCAAACAAACACAATCCTTTGGATCTTAACACTACAACAAACATAACTCTTAAATCCAACCATAAAACCTTAAAGGGTTGAAAGTTATACCTTCTTGGATACTAGGAAGGTTAGTGCTAGGATTATTGAGGCTTGGTTTTCTTAGAAAACACTTAGAAGGGCTAGATCCTTAAGAAACAAAACCAAGAAACAAGTTAAAATTTCGGAGTTACCTTTCAGCACCTCATTCAAACATTTTTATAAAATTGAAAAATATTAATTTGAGGCTGAAATTTGGTACTAAGCTTACCCATGATATAGAGAAGCTATGGTAAAAATTTCATGATATTTGAATGAGTATATTTTGAGTTATGAATTTTTCTTTCTCCCTTGCTCAGAAAATCCGAACTGCTGGAATGAAAAATGGGAGAGCTTTAAGTGAGGGAAAAGTGGTTGTTTTCTTTTGTGGCTAAAGTGTGGGAGTGTATAATGAATATATGGGATGTATGCAGCAGATTTGACAATAATTTGGCAAAGGTATGGGTTGGTTTGATTGTGTGGTGAAGTGAGAAAAGGGAGAAGTATGGCTTGTGTACTTGTTTGTCTCCCATCACTATTCAACACTATTCCACTAACTATTCTAGTTAGCTTCTAATCATCTAGTTACACTCCTAACTACTAGTTAGGACTTGGTTATGCATGGCCAACTTGCATGGGATTTAATTTCTCATTCGTTTATTTATCGTAAATGCAATCGTCGTTCCATTCTGATAGTTTCCACGTATAACGACTTGTTTCGTAGCGATTTCTTTTATCGCTTATAATCCTATAACCAATTCCATTCCTTCTCTTGATCATATAAATACCTTGATATATTATTTATTTCACGTAGTATTCCCGGTTCTACGCCATTCTTTATGGATACAAAAACACGTAGTATAATTGTGAATCTTCGAATTCCGTCGGCTTTTACATTCACTTATTTTCCTCGATAAACAAGAATATGATCTCGGATTCTCAAAATTCCACTATTCATTTAATGATGATCCCCATACGTATTACTTAATTAGCTCAAGTTACTATTCACAGAAGTTTTAAAATATTACAAAAATCAGGGTTCTTACAGTCTCCCCCCCTTAAAAGGATTCCGTCCCGGAATCAACTCACAAATAGATGGGGGTACCTTTCTCGCAGGTGGCTCTCTAATTCCCAAGTCGACTCCTCGACCTTGGGATGTCTCAATAAGAATCTGAATAGCTTGACACTCTTATCCCTGAGTACTTGCTCTTTTCAACCAATGATTTCAACTGGTTGCTCAATGTAGGACAGATCTAGTACTTACTCATGTTTCACTATATTCTTGGTATCCGCATTATACTTTCTCAACATTGGCACATGAAAAACACTATGAACCTGTTCAAGGTTTAGAGGTAAAGCCAATTCGTATGCCACGGTTCTATTTGTCACAAAATCTCAAAGGACCCATATATCGGGAACTCAACTTTCCTTTCTTTCCAAATCTCATCAGTCCTTCCCATGGTGACACTTTCAAAAATACCTGGTCACCCACTTCATACTCTCTGTCTTTTCGTGCTAAGTCGGCATATTTACGTTGTCGGTCTTGGGCTGCCGCTAAGCATCCTCTGATCAACTCAACTATGTCCCTCGTTCTTTACACCAAGTCGGGACCTAGTAACTTTCTTTCACCAACTTCATCCCAGTACAAGGGTGAATGGCACCTCCGACCATACAGCGCCTCATGTGGGGGCATTTCTATACTCGCATGATAACTATGATTGTAGGCAAACTCTATCAAAGATAGGTGTTCATCTCAATAACCTTAAAAATCAATTACAAAATTTCTCAACATGTACTCCAATGTCTGAATGATTCACTCACTTTGTCCATCGGTTTGGGGATGGTATGCAATACTCACATTCAGTTTGGTTCATAAGCATTCCTGAAAGCTCCTCAAAAAAATCTGGAGTTGAATCGGGGATCTCTTTCAGATACGATAGCTACAGAGACTCCATGTCTTATCACAATTTCCTTGATGTATAGCTCTGCTAATCTATCCACCATGTAGGTTTTCTTGATTGGAAGAAAGTATGCTGACTTGGTCAGTCGATATATAATTACTCATATTGCATCACGGTTAGCCTTAGCTCGGGGAAATCCTACCACAGAATCCATGGCTATTTGTTCCCACTTTCACATCGGAATTCCTAAGGGTTGTAGGAGTCCCCTCAGTCGCTGATGTTCCACCTTCACTCTTTAACAGGTCAAACACTTACTGACCCAATTGGCCACGTCTCTTTTCATGTTGGGTCATCAATAATATTCCTTTGGATCTCGGTACATCTTGGTACCTCCAGGATGAATTGAATATCTAGAATTATGTCCTTCGCGTAAAATTTCATCTTTTAATTCTCGAACATTCGGAATCCAAATCCGGTTCGCATACCTCATAATTCCCTTCTCATCTTTCTCATATTTGACTTCTTCTCAGTCAAAGATTCTCGCTCTTCATTCATCTTCTCTTCCTGATAATGTCCCATCTTTTCTAACAATTCCAGTTCTAATTTGATCTCAATTAGTCCATCAGTCCCTTTACCAGTGACTTCACCTCTATCTCCATCTCCTCGAGTTCTCTCACTAGTTCCTCCGGCGTTGTCAACATCTTGAGTCTCTCTTTACTACTAAGGGCATCGGCCACCACATTGGCCTTCCCTGGGTGATATAAAATCTCACCGACATAGTCTTTCATTAACTCTAACCATCTCCTCTGTCTCCTGTTGAGTTCTTTCTGAGTAAATATATACTTAAGGCTCTTATGGTCAGTGTAGATCTCACAATTTTCTCTGTATGGATATTGTCTCCAATTTTTCAAAGCAAAACTATTACTGCTAATTCTAATTCATGAGTAGGGTATCTTACTTCATATTCCTTCAGCTGCCGTGAGGCATAAGCAACCATTTTCCCATGCCACATGAGCATGCATCATAATCCTTTATGTGACGCATCACTATAGATCACAAAATCACCCTTTCCATCGGGCAATGCCAGCACGAGGGCTGATACCAAACTTCTTTTCAATTCCTGAAAACTTTCCTCACATTTTTCATTCTACACAACCTTTTCCGTTTTGCAAGTAGGCCTAATCAAAGGTCCTGATATCTTAGCAAAATCCCGTACGAACCTCTCATAAAACTGGTTAATTCCCAAAAAGTTCCTACTTCCGTAGGTGTGGTTATTCTTTCTCATTGGAATACTGCCTCAACATTGGTAGGGTCAACTAACACTCCTTCACTGCTCATCAATTGTCCTAAGATCTGAACTTCATTTTGCCAGAATTTGTACCATGAGAATTTGGCAAACAACTTTTCTCTTCTCAATGCTTCTACCACTATCCTCAGATATTCCGCATGTTCTTCTTCCGTTTTAGAATAGACTAAAATATTATCAATAAAAAAATAATGACGCACACGTCCAAATACTTTTTAAACACTCGATTCACAAAGTCCATGAAAGCTACTGGGGCATTCTTTAGCCCGAACGACGTCACCAAGAACTCATAATGTCCATACCTCGTGCGAAATACGGTATTTGTCCCCTGTTTTAATCTTCAGTTGGTGATATCCCATTCTTAGATCGATTTTCAAAAAGTGTACCACTCCTTCAAGTTGGTCAAACGAATCGTCAATTCTAGAGAGAGGGTATCTGTTCTTAATAGTCAGCTTATTCAGTTCCCTATACTATGTGCACAATCGCATAATACCGTCCTTCTTTTTGACAAACAACATTGGTGTGCCTCATGGTGACACATTAGGTCTCATCATTCCTTTATTCAACAGTTCTTGCAACTGTGAAGTCAATTCTTTCATTTCAACCGGGGCTAGCCTATATGGGGCTTTTTGAAACTGATGCCGTTCCTGATGTTAATTCGATAGCGAACTCTATCTCTCGGTCAGGTGATAATCATGAAAGGTCTTTGGAAAACACATCCTCAAACTCGTGAACAACTGGTATGTCACATACATCGGGGCTTCTCTCTTGGTACCCGCCACGTATGCTAAATACGCTTTGCTATCTTTCCTTAATAATTGCTTTGCTTGAGCAATATTAAAAAATTTCTGGGTCTGACGCTGACCCTTAATCACAATTTTCTTGCCGTTAGGCATTCAGATTTTAACTTTCTTTCCTTTATAATCAATCTGAGCACCATTGCTCGACAACCAATCCATTTTTAAGACCACACCAAATTCTCTCAGCCTGAAAGGAATTAAGTCCAACTTAAAGTCCTTCCCTCCTAGTTCCCACTTGCAGATTAGATGAATCTCATTAATTGGAACAACCTCTCGATTCACTATTTCTATTCGCAATAATTCTCGCGTTGGAATCACATTAAGTTTTAACTTGGCCAAAAATCTCGCAATATAAAATACTTAGTTGCTTCAGAATTAAACAGAATATTTGCAGTAACCAAATTGAGTAAAAGGTTACCTGCTATCACGCCCTAGCTGGGTTGGGGCAGTTGCTAGAATAATGTCCTAGTTGGTTGCAATTAAAGCACCTCAGTAGCTATTTTCCCAATTACATACCCCGGGATGTTTCTCCCCACATGACTTATGATCCGGTAGGGGTGACCGAAACTGGTTATGAAACGTAGTCTTATATTGACCACCTCCCTGGGCGATACTCTTGCTTACCGGTTCGCTAAAGCTATTTCCGCCAGCTACGGTAGTGGCGAACCTGGTACCCACTGCGGGTTGGGACACCACTCCCCTCTCAGTCCTAATCGGAAACTTCTGTTTATCGCTCTGCCGCCTTGGCTTCCGAACTCCTCTTCTTGCTCTCTTCCTCTTTTTGACTTTGCTCACTCTCTGCCTCTACAATCGAGGCCTTTTTGCACATAGTCTGTTATCTCAAGTAATGACACTCGATCCTGAATCCATTGTTTCAGCCCTTGCTGAAATCTCCTCGCCTTTTTCTCTTTCGTGTTCACAAACTCCGGCACGAATCTCGACAGTTCAATAAATTTGGCTTTGTACACAGCCACTGACATCTTATCTTACTTAATCTCTAGAAACTTCAACTCCATCTGAGCCTCCATAAACCTGGGAAATACTTTTCCCCATGTGATAATCACATCAGTCTCCAGGGTTCCTTTAGGTTCCCACTAATAATTTGCTTCTCCTTTTAACATATAACTGGTGAACACAGTCTTTTGCGTCTCTTCTATGGGCACTATCTCAAAGCTCTTTTCCATTTCTTTCAGCCAAGCTCTGGACTTAATAGGTTAGCAGTCCCTTGAAATTTCTGGGGGTTTTAACCACTTAAAGGCCTTAAAGACATTAGTAACTGGAACATGATCCACCTGGGTTGAGGGTGACAATTTAAATTCTCTCGAAGAAGATTCATAATTTGGTCCATGGGGTTTCCTCTCTGGCCTTCCCCCTCGTTAGTATCCATAGTTTCTTCTTCATTGTAATCCTCTAAGCCGAATTCATTATATTCGACTTCCTCGTGTTCTTGGTTATTTTGGTTTACCAATTCAGCAGGGTTTGCTCTAGTTTCCCAATATGTCGGGGTGGCATCGTTATGCTATTATAAAAGATCACCAATATAACATTATTCGCGTCTCTACTCATTATGTTAAAGTCGCTTAATAACTCACTTTGTCACAAATACATTCTTCATTCCTCTTTAGTTGCTCGCAACGTTATGCCCACGCACCTGATTTGATGCGTTAACAAAAGACGACATCCTGCCGAGAATATACACGTAGCTCCTAGTGACATCCCACTCTTGGAATTCTGCGTCAGACTTATTGGTCTTCTCCTCCAGTAGTTCAGAGCTTGCTGCGTTGATTGCAGGAGCATGAAACTTTTCAGAAATTATTCTGTCGATTCTCGCTTTCCGTGTCAAACCATAATGGCTTAACGGACGAAATAATTTCGTATTATCGCATAGCATTCTCATCTTGGGACACGCTAAAATCTTCCTTATAGGACATAGATTCCTCAATGGTATAGCGAATACCCTTCTTGGTAGAATCGCTGTTCGTCATGTATTGAACCCTTATTATCGGAACAATACTTTCAACCAATTCAGGTAACGTAATAACCTTAATAGTAAAAGAATTAAGCATCTTGATTCTTGCCTAATATGTCTCCTCAAGGACACTCTATAAAGAGCTATGAGTGGCAAGACTCGGGTTTTCCAATCAACCTATGGTATTGGGGTATCGTCTTCATCCCGCTTTCTCCGGAGACTTAGCTCCACTTCTATATCAACATTATAAAAATAATCATGTACAATTTTCTCCTTTCCTCATTATGTCGATCTTAAACGATTCCATCAATTTCCGTATAACACTTCACATAAACACTTCAACATAACTCCTGGTAGTCCATCAACAAACTCTATTGGCTCAACCAATGGACTCTCTTTCACATATAACTCTTAGCAATCTTTTCTCTGAGTGCTACAACTCATTCTCTTCCCTTAATGTTGGCTTTTCAATCGACTGTTAATAACTCAACCAATGCCTCAACTCTTAAGGCTAAGGTCCCCTTGGGTACTACCGTCGCGACTACTCCATAGTAATCCGACTACGAACTCGATGAGAGTTCTTGTTAACTTTTAGATCCTCAGTCTACCCATTTTACTCTTACTGCTTCCAAAACTTATAACCTTTGGCTCTGATACCATTCTGTAACACCCCCAAATCCAAGGTCGTGAATTCGGGTCGTTACGATCACTTATTAATTAAATAATTCTCTTTTCACAATATTACTCGACCTTTTATTCAAACTCACATACACACAGGTTATATGCTTGGAAACATTATCAAATAAATCATTTCCACTTATCTACCTGACGGGGCTGGCGCACAAAAAGCCTACGGAACTCAAGAGCGTTCCTTACCCGCCTACGGACAGCAGTCCTGGTCTGATCCATGCTGGTAGTCTGTTGTGATATGATATATAAAAGCAAGGGTGAGCATTAAAGCTCAGCAAGGTATATATCCCCATAATTAAGTATGTAAGAATAAATAAAACCAATAATTATACTTTGTATCTCCAAAGCGTTCTGAAAGTTTATATGCTTATCAAATTTATAATATTCTCAAAATCAACTACAATAGTATATCCACTGAATACTTGTATTCATCTCTTTCTCAAAATCATTTTATACTCGTACTCATTTTATTTCAAAATCTCAAGATGTTACTCGAACCAAGACTCTCAAATGGGTGTGATATATATTCATCAACATCCCAATTTAAAACTCAGCCTTATTGGCAGATTTCTCAAATGGATTTGATATATAATCATCAACATCCTTATTTAAACTCAGCCTTATCGGCAGATTTCTCAAATGGATTTGATATATATTCATCAATATCCTTGTTTAAAACTCAGCCTTATCGGCTATCTGTTGTATATTTCACAACAGTTTTTCCAAAATGGAAGAAAGGGACTATACTGGAATAAACCACGTATCGGTGATCAGCCGAATACGAAATTTTCTCTACTAGTAGAAGGAATACAAACCTAGCCGCCTTTGGGCTCATCAAGACACTACACGGTGGTTGCCCATTGTCGTGCAAGTCCGAAAGTCAATGGTCACATAGACCATATAACCGTACAATGCGCCACTCCGCGCTTGCATAATGCGCCACTCCGCGCCTGGTCACTGCCCGATACCACTCTGTGCCGGGCAGGCCACATTCCAGTCCCAAAATAGTTATATCTTTTGCTCAAAATCCTTTTTTGAAGGAATAGGTCGTTAAAAGTTGACCTGTAAATAAGATGTTTTATTCATCACTTTTAACTCAATTGATCTTTGGGAGTTGTCGGATTTTTGAATTTAAAATCATTTTCAAATCCCTATCTGTAGTAGGGTGACACGTATATTACTCACTTGTTCTTTATTGAACGAGGAAGCAAAACTCTTATGCTTCAAGACTAAGTTCCCTAAGGTTTTGATACGTTTCAAATGATTAATCTCTTTCAAGAGTTTTGAATAATTTAGAAAGTACCTTTAGGAATTATGTATATTTTTAAATAAGTTTTTAGAAGTCCGAAGATATTAAAAATCTAAGGTCTCATAATTATATAAGAGGGATTTAATGAATTGATAAAATCTTAAGTACAAAGTATTTCTAATTAAGGTAATTGAATTAATAAAAACCTTAAATACAAAATATTTTGTGAATAAGGTCCAACGAATGGAGACACCTTAATCAAATAATCAAAACATGATTTGGTATCCTATAATTGCTCTTTGAATAGTTAAATCTTTATTAAATAACGTGAAATTATTTATAAACTATTCAGTATATTTTTAAATACTTTCTGGATATTTAATAATCCCTTAAATATCGCTTTATAAAATAATCAATCAAGTAAGGGTGTCCCTTAAATGAATAAACCAATATTTCTCGAAGTTTAAGTCAAAATCTCAATCGTTCGCTTGATATATATATTACGCGAACGTACTTTATTTATCGAAATAGAAATCTTTCGCGTCCGGCTCTCTCCGGAATTAAATCGTTATTAAAATATCTTCAACTCCCATTATCATATATTATATTTGAAATACGTTTCAACTTCTCATACTCGTGTAAAACGAAATTTATTTTCGTAAACAATCGCATAATTCGTATGCATTGATATCATAGACAAGCATATATATATTTGAACTGTAAATCATGGCATCAATATCACAACAGTATATATATAGCATGGATAGTATGAGATAGGGTTTCGAAAACTTGCCTCGAGTAATCGAAGTGGTATGGTCTCTGGTGTTTGGTTGGCGATCTATAAACAAAAACCAACGGTCTAAGTTAGTACGCGATTAACGTCTCGCTTTTATTAAGCAACTTTCGCAACTACTCAAGTATAACGAATCTCCGATCGTCACATTCTCAACACTTATATTCTCACTTTATAACATGGTCGGGTTTTGAAATCGATCGTTCGCTTTAGAAAGTCCATTTCGAGTTTTAAGCTCGAACGTGAGAAAATGTTCGTCAAAACTAGGTTTTTTATGCGTTTCTCGCTTGCGCTCGCTTTACCAAAATATTTTTATAAAATCGAAAAATTAATATTTTCCCAAGATTCTTTTTGGACAGTCTTCTCTACTGTCATATCCATTTTTCATAATTTTTCCAGAATCTCAAAATTATTTTAAGTCCTTCAAAATCACCATGCAAGTGGACTTAAGTGCAGTTGGCTAATCGCAGAAATGTTTTACACTAAAACGACCATAACTCCTAAACCGTAAATATCCTCATGATGATCTATACATGTATAGAAACTATAAAACAATATATATCTATTCATGGCCAGTGGTTTTCAAATTTTAACCATTTTCATGGCCGAATGTCTTGCAGAAAACAGATCAAGTGCAAGAATGCCCAAACTCAATTTCTACTACTTGATCTTAACACAATCACTACCTATAACCATCATAAACACAAGTACTTCTCAAGATCCACCCACATGAACCTTATATGCTCTATCTAGTACCACATACATGGATTACAACTCAACATCTCAAGTCTTTAGCAAGAACATAATCAATACAAACTCAAACAAACACAATCCTTTGGATCTTAACACTACAACAAACATAACTCTTAAATGCAACCATAAAACCTTAAAGGGTTGAAAGTTATACCTTCTTGGATACTAGGAAGGTTAGTGCTAGGATTATTGAGGCTTGGTTTTCTTAGAAAACACTTAGAAGGGCTAGATCCTTAAGAAACAAAACCAAGAAACAAGTTAAAATTTTGGAGTTACCTTTCAGCACCTCATTCAAACATTTTTATAAAATTGAAAAATATTAATTTGAGGCTGAAATTTGGTACGAAGCTTACCCATGATATAGAGAAGCTATGGTAAAAATTGCATGATATTTGAATGAGTATATTTTGAGTTATGAATTTTTCTTTCTCCCTTGCTCAGAAAATCCGAACTGCTGGAATGAAAAATGGGAGAGCTTTAAGTGAGGGAAAAGTGGTTGTTTTCTTTTGTGGCTAAAGTGTGGGAGTGTATAATGAATATATGGGATGTATGCAGCAGATTTGATAATAATTTGGCAAAGGTATGGGTTGGTTTGATTGTGTGGTGAAGTGAGAAAAGGGAGAAGTATGGCTTGTGTACTTGTTTGTCTCCCATCACTATTCAACACTATTCCACTAACTATTATAGTTAGCTTCTAATCATCTAGTTACACTCCTAACTACTAGTTAGGACTTGGTTATGCATGGCCAACTTGCATGGGATTTAATTTCTCATTCGTTTATTTATCGTAAATGCAATCGTCGTTCCATTCTGATAGTTTCCACGTATAACGACTTGTTTCGTAGCGATTTCTTTTATCGCTTATAATCCTATAACCAATTCCATTCCTTCTCTTGATCATATAAATACCTTGATATATTATTTATTTCACGTAGTATTCCCGGTTCTACGCCATTCTTTATGGATACAAAAACACGTAGTATAATTGTGAATCTTCGAATTCCGTCGGCTTTTACATTCACTTATTTTCCTCGATAAACAAGAATATGATCTCGGATTCTCAAAATTCCACTATTCATTTAATGATGATCCCCATACGTATTACTTAATTAGCTCAAGTTACTATTCACAGAAGTTTTAAAATATTACAAAAATCAGGGTTCTTACAAGTTGTAACCTAAATCATACTTAAACCTGGAAAAGGTCTTGGTAAAAGGGGTCGTAATTATGTATTATTAATGTTTTAGATTGAATTATGATTGTTAATATTGTTTTGGTGACGTCAACTCCTGACCCCGGGGTTGAGACCGTCACAGTTTCCATTTTACTTTCATTCCGCACTTCTTGCGAAATCAAACACAGATATATATTAAGTAAAAACATTTTTAAAATCAGAAAAAGAATCCAGAATTACATTCAACCCCCTCTTCTGTAATTCTTGTTGCATTGATTGGGAATAACAATTGGTATCAGAGCAAGTTCTTGAAGAACAAAGAGTTTAAATATCACAACAATCAACAAAATGAACAGAAAAGATGTTGGAGTAAAGATTCCATTTCTGGACAAAGATAACTATCACCATTGGAAGGTGAAGATGCACCTGCATCTCCTATCTCAAGATGAAGCATATATGGACTGCATTGAGAAAGGTCCACATGTCCCTATAAGAGCTGCTACAGGAAATGAAGCATCAGTCCCAAAACCACAAGCAGAATGGTCAGATCCAGACAAAGAACAAGTTCAAAAGGATAAAAAGACCATCAACATTTTGTTTAATGGTGTTTACAGTGTCATGTTTGACAACATCATAAACTGCAAAATTGTTAAGGATGTCTGGGATACAATTCAAGTTATATGTGATGGAACTGAGCAAGTAAGGGAGAACAAGATGCAACTCTTGATTCAGCAATATAAGCATTTTCATAGTGAAGAAGGTGAGTCACTCACTGACATTTTCAGTAGATTCCAAAAACTACCGAATGCTCTAAAATTGCATGGAAGGGTCTATCATACAAAAGACTCAAACCTCAAATTCCTTAAATCTCTGCCAAAAAAATGGAAGCCTATGATAGTCTCATTGAGAAATTCTCAAGATTTCAAGGAGTTCACCTTGGATAGATTGTATGGTATCCTAAAAACCTATGAGCTTGAAATGGAGCAAGATGAGAAGATGGAGAAAGGAAGAAAGAAGGGAGGGTCCATTGCATTAGTTGCTGAGCAAGAAAAGGAGAAGGAGATAAAGGTTGAAGCTGTTGATTCTGCACAAAATCCTAGAGTTTGTGAATGCAAGGATAAAGGGCTGGTAGCTGAGCATGAAGATCATCTCAGTCAAGATGACATGGATGACATAGATGAGCATCTTACTTTTCTATCCAGGAGATTTGCCAAGCTCAAATTCAAGAAGAATTTTGGAGCAGCTAAGTCAAACAGAAACATGGTTGATAAGTCTAAATTTAAGTGTTTCAAGTGTGGCTTGGCAGGTCATTTTTCTAGTGAGTGCAGAAAGCCCGATTCTGGTAAGAAGAAGTTTGAGCCTGTTGATTATAAGAAAAAATACTTTGAGTTGCTCAAGCAAAAGGAAAGGGCTTTCATCATACAAAAAATGACTGGGCTGCAGATGGATTGGAAGAGGATGAAGATACAAGCTATGTCAATCTAGCACTTATGGCCAAGTCAGATGAGACAGAGACCAGTTCATCAAATAATCAGGTAATCACTACCAACCTAGCTCATTTATCTAAAGCTGAGTGTAATGATGCAATAAATGATATGTCTACTGAATTATATTACCTGCATGTTACACTCAAATCTCTCACTAAAGAAAATAATAAAATTAAAGAGAATAATGTGTTTTTAAGTGAAAGAAATAATGTGCTAGAGACTCAATTTGTTGAGTTTGAAAAATTGAAAATAGAATGCAAGATTGCTAAGGATGAACTAACTGAATCCTTAAAGAAAGAGGAGATTTTAAGAAAGTAACTTGAACGAGAACATGAAGTAATTAAGGCATGGAAATCATCTAGAGATGTCCATGCTCAAATTACTAAAGTTCAAGGTATAAAATCTTTTTGTGATGCAGCCTGGAAAAAGAACAAGGAGAAGCTTGATTCCAATCTGGTTGAAGAGCTTTTAACAGTGTGGATTCGACGGATTGATGAAAATTATCCGTCGAATAATCAAAAAGATTATCCGTCGAAAGACAATGAGCCACATCCGTTGAGTGCAAGTAAACCAGCTAGCAAAGCTAAGCTAGCCAAGTTAAATGAAAAATATGTATCAGTTTCTAAGAACTTTTTTCCAGGAGAAATAAGTCAAGTTAAAAAGGACAAGAGAGTCAATGTAGGTCATCTGTCTATCAAGCAATTGAATGACAGATTGGAGAAAATTGTAGTTAAAGCGTAGTCAAAAAGGAAAAATAATAGAAATGGGAAAGTAGGGATTAACAAACATAACAACTAAATACCTGATAAATATGTACCAAGAAAAATCTGTGTTAAGTGTGGTAATGTTAATCATTTGTCTGTTAATTGCAAACTTGCTATACCTGCTCTTATGTCTGCACCATATTCATTTCCCAGTATGCCTACAATGCATGTAAATGTTATGTCTGCACATAATTTGAATGCACAGTATGCTAACATGCCATTTGCACAAAATCCATATTATTTTACATTTAGTATGCCACAAATGCCATTTAGCATGCCTTACTAGATTAACATGTTTGCACAAAATATGCCTTTCCATGTTAATCAAGCTGTGCATGAGAATTTTGCAATGATGAATGGGTTCAAAGGTCCAATTCAAATGACAAAGGATGAATCTGAAATACCCAAGTTAAATAAGGTCAAACCTAAGAAACCAAAGAAAAAGGCTAACAAGGCAGGACCCAAGGAAACTTGGGTACCAAAATCAACTTGATTTGATTTTGATGTGTGCAGGGAAATAAAAAGAATCTTTGGTATCTGGATAGTGGTTGCTCAAGGCACATGACTGGAGATTCTATCATGCTCACTGGTTTTAGAGAAAGAGCTGGCCCAAGTATTACTTTTGGAGATGACAACAAGGGTTATACTGTATGATATGACTTGATTTCAAAAGATAATGTCATCATAGAGGAAGTTGCCTTAGTGGATGGTCTCAAGCACAATTTGTTGAGTATCAGCCAGCTTTGTGATATGGGCAACTCAGTTACTTTTAATGTAGAAGCCTGTGTTGTGACTAACAAGAAGAGCAACAAAGTGGTTCTCAATGGAGTAAGAAAAGGCAATGTGTATTTAGTTGACTTTGTAATAACCCCAATTTTTGGAAATTTTTGAAACCCTTATGAATAGTGTTTTTGCTGAATGGGAAAACTTTTCATGCCACACTATGTAGGGGTTCTGGTATGGATATTTTGAGATTTTATTAGTACTCTATGTGGTATATAAGTGTATGTAAAGATCGTCAGAATCCAATTTCCGAACACTTTGATTTTCCCGGAAATCCACTAGATACGGAAAGAATTGAGTATAAGGTAACAGGAGAAAAAGGATTTAAATTAAAGGATTATAAGAGAGGATCATAAAAGGAATACAATATATTCAGAAAGGTTAAGGGAACCTAAGTAATAAGATCCCGGGTATGATCCCTCAAACGATAAACGAAAACGAAAGTTAAGCGAACCGTATAACAGATCAGCGGTCATTAGGCAAATAATTAGGAAGTTAATCAAAGGGATTAGAAAGGATGGTGTCATCCAACCAATAGAAAGAGGACAAAGAAGGGGTGATGACATCACAAAGTGATGCAAGCATGAAATAAGAGGGAAGGAAATGTGGTGGAATATTAACCACACAAAATCAAGGGTAAATGGGTAATTGACCTAAAACAAAACAAAAAAAAACCTAGCAACCAAGCAAAACAAATCACAAAACACCAAACCCTCCATTTCTTCATGAAGCTCTCGGCTTCTTTCTTAAGAATTGGGAAGTCCAAGCTCCTCCACTTGCTATTTTACAAGGTAATTATCCTAGCTTCTCCTAGTTAAGTTACATACTTCCTAGAAATCTTAGCTTCAAAATCCTTTCCTAGCATTTCCTATAAATCATTCAAGAAGATGGTGAATAGTACTTTCTTGAAATTAATTTTTGTGTTCTTGATTTCTTTGAAAGAACAAGCTTGTAGGAGGTTATATTAAGGCTTCCATGGGCATTCCAAGGACCTTTCATGGATTAAAAGCTTCAAGGAAGGTATAACTCTTCAAGGTCTTAGTTTTAAGTTTTGTTGTTTAGATTTCCTAATGTTTAGATGATGGGTTAGTGTAATGGGTGTGTAATCATGTTTAGAGCTTTTTATGAGTAGTTTAGTTGGTGAGAGGCATGATTATTGTGTGTTTAGAGATTGGTTAATTTTGTGATGTTTTTGGAGTTGTAAATCTTGGTTGTTGATTAATGAACTTAAGTGTAGTTTAAATTCATGATAAAGAATAGTATAAATTGTTAAGGTTGAGTTGTTGGGGCTGTTATGATAAAGTATGGATGGAGTTTTGATTGGGTTGTGATTGTGGGTTGATTGTGAGATGATTTGGAGTGGTTTAAAATTGGGTAATCGCGTAAACATAGCCGTCGTAATACCCGATTTACCGTAGACTGTTTTTGTTCTTAACATCTGAACCCTTAAACTCACTGCTAGGTTTTGACCATTGCCATGTTTAGATAGTTCATGTTACGAGCTTCATTTTGATATGTGGTTCGTTGGATTCCGATAAACGGTTTAGGAGAAACGGCCGTTTTAAGTAACGACGTTTCGCGAACGAACCCTTACCCCTCGCCTTACTTTGAAACATAGGTTAAAGACCTTAAAGGACTAATTGAAGTATGAAACATTTATGTAAGGTGTAATAGGCAGTTGGTAAGACACTCGCGAAGGAATCGCCTTAAAACTCGTAATGGTTAAATTATTAAAAATGGTGGAGCCGAGGGTACTCGAGTGACTTAAGAGAATCAGTAAGCGCAAAGCGAGCGTTAGAGTCTAAGTTGGTTAATGTATAGATTTACAAGTGACTTTGGTTTAATTCCAACTTACTTGTTGTTTATAGGTTACCAGACTCGTCCCGAGCCATTCGTAACCCCCAGTCGCTCAGGCAAGTTTTCTACCCGTTATCCTGTTTTTGTGATGTATATATGTATATGCATTATCTTGTGATAGATGCATGTTGGTTAATTAGCAAATTTTGCGATATATTGAAGCATGCTGATATGGTATATATATGCATGCCTGTTTCGTATTCTTGATTTATATATTTGTTGGTTCAAATGCTTATAGTTGCAAAATACCTATGCTAGAGATAAGCGGTATTTGAGTTTACCCTTAGTATAGGGGATAAAAGGTGAACATATTTCTAAAACCGGGAGGCGAGGCTCCCGAGTATAATATATATTTATATATATATATATATATATATATATATTGATATAGTTTTTAAAACTATTAATCGAATAAGGTTTATTCGATAACTTTATTTTATTTAATGAATATTATTACAAATATTCATTCGAGGGCTTATGACTCCTTTATTTTATTCAATGAATATTATTACGAATATTCATTCGAGGGCTTATGACTTCTTTATTTTATTTAATGAATATTATTTTGAATATTCATTCGAGGACTTATGACTCCTTTTATTTTATTATTTGAATATTATTTGAATATTCATTCGAGGGCTTATGACTCTTTTATATTATTTATTGAATAATATTTGAATATTCATTCGAGGGCTTATGACTCAGTTTATATTATTTAATGAATTTTATTTGAATATTCATTCGAGGGCTTATGACTCAGTTTATATTATATAAATAATATTATTTGAATATTCATTTAAGGATCTATGACTCCGATTATTTGCTGAGATATATTCTTTATTTTATTAAAGAATAATATTTCGATAATCAAACTTATTTTCGATTATTCAAATAAAGATAGTACTTTCATATAAGTATATCTTTGGTTATTTAATACTCATTTCAAGTATAAGTCTTACAACTTCTACTTCAATTATTTGTATAAAGATTATTCTTTATGGGAATATTATTTAAATAATAATATTCAGACATTTTCTAAATATATTGGGACTGATTTACTTCATTAAATCAGCATTACTCCAAACACTATTTAAAGTGTTTTCGAGTCTTCAAAATTATTTTTAAAAGTTAGAGCGGATCCCAAAACTCATTTTTATATTTAAGATCTTCCTTTTAAAGGGGATTTAAATACTCGTTCAAAACTTGAGGGATCCGGCTCAGTGGTGTATTTTACATTCGCAACGAGGTTGCTGTTTTGAGAAAACATCTTGATTACTTGCCCATCGTTCGGAAAGTAAGTTCATCTATTTGAGTCGGCATAAGCAACATGGGCTCAGTGGGCGTCCATGAAAGTGTAAGTGGCTCAGTGGGAGTCCATCAAATGCGTAAGTGGCTGAGTGGCAGTCCAGCATAAGGTCCTATTGCAGCCAGGGTGATGACCAGTGGGGAATTCGTCCATCTACTAGTAGAAAAGGTTACTTATTGGTATCTTTGCCTGATCAGCAAGATATCAGGTTTATGCCAAGGTTTTCTCCTTTCCAAATTCATTGGATATTGCAACTCTGTTTATAATTTTCATAACAGAGGTTTTCAAGGAGTGTATGAAATGTATATATATAGGTGTATATATATATCAGGATTTAATGAAGTATCTCGTAACTTCATTATTTATAATGATATTCAAAGATTGAATCTATTCAAATCTTGTCTTGTAGTCTCATCTATGTGATGAACTTTTGAAACTAATTATAACTTGAACGGTGGTAGTTCAAGTAGTATTTGGAAAAGATATAAGTATATTGGAGTATCTTGTAACTTCATCTTTTAAACTTATATCTAGTAAATGATTATCTTATGCATGACAGAGATTTTCAGAAAAACGTTGAGACAAGGTTAGATATATGAGATCACCTTGCAACGATATTTTTATACAGTTATACATTGGAACTCTGTGTATATTATGCATGGAAGAGGACTTCCAAGATTTTGAAAAGTATATATGTATATATACTGAATATTTTGCGACTTCATCGCATTAAGATATCAAACTTGGTTCATTTCTTTTGACCAAGACTTTCATGAGTACTATGAGTAGGCTCATATATTGTTAATCATTATACATATTATTTTGGTGGGCTTGCTGCTCACCCTTGCTTTCTTCTTTCATCACACAACAACAGATAGAAAAGATGAACAGGACCAAGCTCCCGATTCGCAAGCGATTAGGAAACGTTCCGCAGTTTCCTATAGGCGTTGATGTCGCTGTAGCTGAGGTAGGAACTACCAATAGGCTAGGCTTTCAACTTATGATGTACCAGACTTATGTATAATTATGAATTGTAATAATGGCAAAGAAATGTAAATTTATTCAGAAACCTTTTAAGGTGTATTGACATATAATTGTGGAATAAAATGACTTGTGATTATTTTTTTGGATATTCATCTCTGAGACTATAACTTGTGGTGTGTGTGTTTATTGTGGGGTCACAGTACAGAGTAGTTGATTGTGTATTAAGATTGGGTTTTATTAAGGGAAATGGAACTCGTGACAACCCGGATCCCCGACCCCGGATTTGGGGGTGTTACAGAAGTGGTATCAGAGCCAAGCGTTATAAACCTCAGAGATGATGTGACGTTAAGATAATAAGTTCACTAAGATAACAAGAACTCTTGCCAAGTTCATAGTCGGACTACCTAACGTAGTACTGACAGTTAAAACCCTTATGGGAACCCTTATAAATATCGTGATAAAAGCGTAGTTCGTTATCGTATATGGTAGCGGGACTCCAAACCCTGAGGTTGAGGAGCAACAATGCGATGATGTTTTATTACTTATTGGAGATCAGATTATGGATCCGATAGAGCGTCCTAACGCGGGACCGGATGATGTTCATATTGAGGATGTAATGGTTGAGGATGTTGTCCTAGATGGGATTGTTGCTGAGGAGGATCTCGTGAAAGATCTTAACAAGAATGAATAAAGGACCATTGAGGAATTGATGACCATGGTTAGGGAAACTACCAGAGGTAGGATTGGCCGGTCACTACCGGAGGTTCATTCAAGTTCCTAAAGATAGTAGCCCCTTTAACGCGGCTTACTCGTAAGACTGAGAAGTTCGAATGGACAGAGAAATATGAGAACAACTTTCAAGAACTGAAGCAAAGATTGGTGATGGCCCCTATGTTGGCATTGTCGGATGGAAAAAGGAGATTTTGTGGTTTGTATTGACGCTTCGCATAAGGAATTAGGGTGCTCTTATGCAGCACAACAAGGTACTCACGTACGCGTCAAGAAAATTAAGGGAATATAAAATTTGATATCCCCACCTATGAGCTTGGGCTCATGGCAATAGTTTTGCCCTAAAGATTGGAGGCACTACTTGTATAGAGAGAAGTGCGAGATTTACACAAACCATAGGAGCTCTAGTCCATTTTTACGTAGAAAGAGCTCAATATACGCCAGAGGAGGCGGTTAGAGCTAATCAAGAATTATGATTTGGAGATTCTTTATCATTCGGGGAAAGCCAATATGGTGGCTGATGCCCTTAGTAAAAAGGAGAGACTCAAGATGATAATGTCTTTTGGAGAGTTTATAAGAGATTTTGAGAAAATGGAAATAGAAGTGAAGGTAACCGGAGCCGGTACCGAAAAGCTAGTTTGAGGAATAAGATTTAGAGCAAACCCTGAACGTGATAGTCAGGGAGGTCGCCATCAAGATCGAAGGAACCCATAACATAATGAAGTGGAAAACAAGGATTTTTAACGTATAAGATAACCCCGATTATGGGAGAAGGTTGGAACATTTCATACTGAGAAAATAGAAGTTGAACAAGATAGGGAGAATCAGAATGGTACTCCTATTGGGCAATTCATGGACCTGTCTAAACAGAATTTATACTTTATTCCCAACCACCACCTTGAAGGAAACAATATAGTGGAAAATTCTTTCAGGACCTTTAAATCGCTAAGCTCTCAGTGTTCCAAGGAACAAGTTGACCCAGTCGAGGCAAGAGCCTGGCTAAAGGAAATATAGGAATCATTTGAGATTCTAAATGATTGACGAATCACAAAAGACTATTTTATCACTTACCCTCCTAAGAGAGAGGCCACCCACTGGTGAAAGGCCAAGGAAGGCACGGAGCAAGAGATTATAATAAACTGATTTAAGTTCAGTCAATTATTTTCAGGAAAGTACTTCCCAAGGTTATGGGGATAGTGTAAAAGCTTTAGAGCCAGAACAAAGGCAGACGAGTATGATGAATTATGAATCTAAGTTGTAAAAGTTGTCAAGATTCGTTCTGAGGACACGAATCCAGAATGACGGGATGTTTGAAATCAATGCTTATGTTGTGTTGGTTCATGAAATAATGATAAGAGAAAGGAAAATAAAAAGAAATTGAAGTGGAAAGGAATATAACGGCAATTGAGTTTGAGGAATGATAAGGGAGTTGGGTATGAGGAAACCCTAAAGACTCGTAGCAATAGAAATAGAAGAGTATGTAATCGTCAGGATGAGGGTGATTCACCATGAGTTAAAATTGATGGTTGAGGGCATAAGAGATACATATATTTCATCCCCTGTAAGTTGGGAAGATTCGAGGAAACCTTGAGATAATTCGAAGGATAAATAATGAGACGCGGATAGACTGAGGAGACAAGAAAGTAAGAAATTAAGAAAATTGAATGAAGTGACCATCAAGAAGGTGAAGTGTAAGACCGGTGGCATGATACCCAGAAAGGGAGATGCCAGATATGAAAGATATCCCAACATTGAGGTGACTGTTGAGATAAACAACAAAAGTAAATAAGAAATTATTAAGAAGAGGTTCACGTTGAACACGACCAATATCTTCCAGAACATCCTTGTTGTCATTACCAAATTAGGAAAGGAAAGCGGGTAAACATTGTTATCTTTTGGAGGCCATATGGGTTGACCTCAGTTTGAATAAGGATGCTATTGTGAAATTGGTATAGACTATCGAGGTGGGAATGATTGAATAAGATAATCTATCAAGGATATATGACTTGATTTATCCATGAAAGGGTGCAAGTATTTTTTTAAAAAAAGGTGGAATTAAGGATATAACTTCGATAACTTGAGATGAATCCTAGGGGAATGCATAAAGGTTGGCATCCACCCTTAATAGGGACAGCATGACTTTTGACAGTATGAATTGGAAAGGATCAAGGTAACAACAACCTTTAAAGATCAGTAAAGAAATTTTTTAGAAGTACATAGACAATGGTTCTAGTATTAGTAAATGATATTTTGATATGCCCTGTATCTAGGGAATACGGGAGGAACGATTTAAGGATAACCTTAGAGGTTTTACAAGGAGAAAGGTAATATTCAAATTTCTCAAGAATAGAAATGTTGATAAAGGAAATATGACGTAATTATAATGATGCCAAGTGGGGCACGTGTTAAACCACGAGAAAGTATGGATCGAACCAGTAATGGTCGAAATTGTTCAGGGCAATTAGGACTTAAGATAAAAGATGTTCTAAGTATGATTGAGAGTCAGTCGTGACAGTGATTAACCTCTAAAGACTGAGGCAATAACTTATAAAAAAAATGGTGATATTTTTTTTTACTCATCAGATATTAAAGAAAAGCATTTTCACATAAGCAGTGATTGAAATAAGGTAGAAAATTTATTTGGAGGTGGTTAAAATGACATTGACTGTAAGGAAATTTTACTATCAGGAAAGGCCAAAGAGGTGGCCGACACTTTAAAGGTAAGAGGATAATTATAGGCGCTTGTGCCAAAGAAAATTAAAGCTATGCAGATTGTATTATGGTTTGGAAGGTTGACACTCCTTCTGATGACTGTGCAATACCCAACCGTAATAGTAGTTGGTAAAGGTTTAATTCGTGTAATCGCCATGAGCGGGCTATCTATCTCAGAAGATACTATCTTGAGAATAATCCAGGACCATATTTCAAAAAGGACTACACGAACCTTGGAGTTAAGTCTTCTATTGAAGGCATACGATTAAGAATGGTATTAACCTGCTATCATTGTTTTGATTGAAACTCTTCTGCAATTTTATCTACTTCATGTCATATGTACGTCAAGTTCAGGAGTGTTCTTCATGAATCAAGAACGGTGATTATGTTAACTCCTTAGAAGAATTAGATACGACATATATGGACTCCGTATGGTTAGATATTAAGATTTCATGGAAAGTGAATGATGACAGTAGGTCAGTGGTGGACCATAGTAAGGCAGCAATGATTCTGCGAGTAACGAGCTGATTACAACCGTGAGAGTTGTATTGGAATGGATGTTGAGATTGAGTACCACTAAACGGGTCGTGGTAGTGTATAAGTTATCATTGATAGACTAATTAAGTAGAGTATCTACCTATTGAATATTTATTCTTTCTTATCAATAGAGAGTCGTATTATTATACGAGGAAGGTTACGGTGCAAGCATAGAATTCTAGTAACGATGATGTCTAGAATGAGATCCCAGATTCGATTTTCGATATCGAGGGAGTTTCAAAGGTGATTGTGTATAAGCTCAAGGAAGAGCATGGGTCCATAGAATGATGGACGGAATAGCAAAAATATTTAGGCATGTGAGATACGATGTTATAATACTTGATGTTGATATAAATACATATATGTTTTGTTCTCCTATGACAAACCTCTATAGTTCAGAGGTAGATTCCAAGCCAGATATTTTATGGCAATAAAATTTTTTTTACGAATATACAATTCTCTTCAGTTCGTTCTTTTCACTTCTTTTCATTTCATGTAAGCTGAGAAGAACAACCCTTCCAGAAGGGGAGGTATTGTCGAATGACTATCTATCTGTGTGATAGAAGCCTAGTAGGATACCATCTATTGTTTAATTGCTTGTCAAGTACTAAAGGCTGGCCACCTTCTGTACTAACTATGCGATATAACAAGTGTTCATGATCATAGTGATCTCTCAATAAATTCCTTTACTTCTATATGATTGATCAAACTTTGGAAATAGAAACAGCTAAAAAAGGAGTAATAAAGTTATGGTAGTATTCGGAATGGAAACACATTCGTGATACTAAGGTTGACGTGGTTATTAAAAGGTTATAGAACGCTAACGAGCAAAAGTATAACCAGTATAATATTAGGAACGGAAGGTAGTAGCGATTACGAACTGGAAAAGAATGGGTATTAAGAAGCAAAAGCTCTAATGCTAAAAGTTATAATGAGAGTATGTGCAATAGATTTGAAAGAAATTGGAATGATCACTTAACACGGATTGAGTTTCTTACGACAATAGATCATATGTCAGGTATCGAGATGTCGTCTTATGAGATTTTGAGGGAAGACAATGTCGATCCCCCTTATGTTAGGATGAAGTTGTAGAGCGCAAGATGCTCGGACCCGCAGTAGTCCAAAGGACCAAGGATATAATAGACCTAACCAGAGGACGGCTGGTAGTAGCCCAAGATGGACATAAGAAGTATGTTGATTTGACACGAAAGGACAAGGAATAGGAAGTAGGGGACCCAGTGTTGTTATAGGTATTTCCTTGGAAAGGAAGGATGAGGTTCGGAAAGAAATGAAAGCTAAGTCCACGAATTGTTGGACCCTTGGATATATTAAGACGTATTGGGAAGATAGCATATGAGCTAGCCCTAACCCCGAACATGTAGCAGGTCGTAACGTGTTTCACGTATCAATATTAAGGAAGTGTAATTCAGATGCCAGATAAATAGGGGCATATGAGCGCATAGACATGCAACCCGACGTAACCTATATGGAGCAACCAGGAAGGGTTATAGAGTGAAAAGGAACAAGTGCTTAGGAAAAGGATTATCAAACTAGGCAGAGTTTGGTGGTGGGACCACAATGTGGGAAAATTTACTCGAGAGTTAGAAAGTGCAATGCTAAGAGAGTATCCCTATTCATTTTCTATCTGATTCCGGGACGAAATCCTTTTAAGGAGGGGAGACTGTAATAACCCCAATTTTTGTAAATTTTTGAAACCCTTATGAATAGTGTTTTTGCTGAATGGGAAAACTTTTCATGCCACACTATGTAGGGGTTCTGGTATGGATATTTTGAGATTTTATTAGTACTCTATGTGGTATATAAGTGTATGTAAAGATCGTCAGAATCCAATTTCCGAACACTTTGATTTTCCCGGAAATCCACTAGATACGGAAAGAATTGAGTATAAGGTAACAGGAGAAAAAGGATTTAAATTAAAGGATTATAAGAGAGGATCATAAAAGGAATACAATATATTCAGAAAGGTTAAGGGAACCTAAGTAATAAGATCCCGGGTATGATCCCTCAAACGATAAACGAAAACGAAAGTTAAGCGAACCGTATAACAGATCAGCGGTCATTAGGCAAACAATTAGGAAGTTAATCAAAGGGATTAGAGAGGATGGTGTCATCCAACCAATAGAAAGAGGACAAAGAAGGGGTGATGACATCACAAAGTGATGCAAGCATGACATAAGAGGGAAGGAAATGTGGTGGAATATTAATCACACAAAATCAAGGGTAAATGGGTAATTGACCTAAAACAAAACAAAAAAAACCTAGCAACCAAGCAAAACAAATCATAAAACACCAAACCCTCCATTTCTTCATGAAGCTCTCGGCTTCTTTCTTAAGAATTGGGAAGTCCAAGCTCCTCCACTTGCTATTTTACAAGGTAATTATCCTAGCTTCTCCTAGTTAAGTTACATACTTCCTAGAAATCTTAGCTTCAAAATCCTTTCCTAGCATTTCCTATAAATCATTCAAGAAGATGGTGAATAGTACTTTCTTGAAATTAATTTTTGTGTTCTTGATTTCTTTGAAAGAACAAGCTTGTAGGAGGTTAGATTAAGGCTTCCATGGGCATTCCAAGGACCTTTCATGGATTAAAAGCTTCAAGGAAGGTATAACTCTTCATGGTCTTAGTTTTAAGTTTTGTTGTTTAGATTTCCTAATGTTTAGATGATGGGTTAGTGTAATGGGTGTGCAATCATGTTTAGAGCTTGTTATGAGTAGTTTAGTTGGTGAGAGGCATGATTATTGTGTGTTTAGAGATTGGTTGATTTTGTGATGTTTTTGGAGTTGTAAATCTTGGTTGTTGATTAATGAACTTAAGTGTAGTTTAAATTCATGATAAAGAATAGTATAAATTGTTAAGGTTGAGTTGTTGGGCATGTTATGATAAAGTATGGATGGAGTTTTGATTGGGTTGTGATCGTGGGTTGATTGTGAGATGATTTGGAGTGGTTTAAAATTGGGTAATCGCGTAAACATAGCCATCGTAATGCCCGATTTACCGTAGACTGTTTTTGTTCTTAACATCTGAACCCTTGAACTCACTGCTAGGTTTTGACCATTGTCATGTTTAGATAGTTCATGTTACGAGCTTCATTTTGATATGTGGTTCGTTGGATTCCGATAAACGGTTTAGGAGAAACGGCCATTTTAAGTAACGACGTTTCGCGAACGAACCCTTACCCCTCGCCTTACTTTGAAACATAGGTTAAAGACCTTAAAGGACTAATTGAAGTATGAAACATTTATGTAAGGTGTAATAGGCAGTTGGTAAGACACTCGCGAAGGAATCGCCTTAAAACTCGTAATGGTTAAATTATTAAAAATGGTGGAGCCGAGGGTACTCGAGTGACTTAAGAGAATCAGTAAGCGCAAAGCGAGCGTTAGAGTCAAAGTTGGTTAATGTATAGATTTACAAGTGACTTTGGTTTAATTCCAACTTACTTGTTGTTTATAGGTTACCAGACTCGTCCCGAGCCATTCGTAACCCCCAGTCGCTCAGGCAAGTTTTCTACCCGTTATACTATTGTTGTGATGTATATATGTATATGCATTATCTTGTGATAGATGCATGTTGGTTAATTAGCAAATTTTGCGATATATTGAAGCATGCTGATATGGTATATATATGCATGCATGTTTCGTATTCTTGATTTATATATCTGTTGGTTCAAATGCTTATAGTTGCATAATACCTATGCTAGAGATAAGCGGTATTTGAGTTTACCCTTAGTATAGGGGATAAAAGGTGAACATATTTCTAAAACCGGGAGGCGAGGCTCCCGAGTATAATATATATATATATATATATATATATATATATATATATTGATATAGTTTTTAAAACTATTAATCGAATAAGGTTTATTCGATAACTTTATTTTATTTAATGAATATTATTACGAATATTCATTCGAGGGCTTATGACTCCTTTATTTTATTCAATGAATATTATTACGAATATTCATTCTAGGGCTTATGACTTCTTTATTTTAATTAATGAATATTATTTTGAATATTCATTCGAGGACTTATGACTCCTTTTATTTTATTATTTAAATATTATTTGAATATTCATTCGAGGGCTTATGACTCTTTTATATTATTTATTGAATAATATTTGAATATTCATTCGAGGGCTTATGACTCAGTTTATATTATTTAATGAATATTATTTGAATATTCATTCGAGGGCTTATGACTCAGTTTATATTATTTAATGAATATTATTTGAATATTCATTTGAGGATCTATGACTCCGATTATTTGCTGAGATATATTCTTTATTTTATTAAAGAATAATGTTTCGATAATCAAACTTATTTTCGATTATTCAAATAAAGATAGTACTTTCATATAAGTATATTTTTGGTTATTTAATACTCATTTCAAGTATAAGTCTTACAACTTCTACTTCAATTATTTGTACAAAGATTATTCTTTATGGGAATATTATTTAAATAATAATATTCAGACATTTTCTAAATATATTGGGACTGATTTACTTCATTAAATCAGCATTACTCCAAACACTCTTTAAAGTGTTTTCGAGTCTTCAAAATGATTTTTAAAAGTTAGAGCGGATCCCAAAACTCATTTTTATATTTAAGATCTTCCTTTTAAAGGGGATTTAAATACTCGTTCAAAACTTGAGGGATCCGGCTCAGTGGTGTATTTTACATTCGCAACGAGGTTGCTGTTTTGAGAAAACATCTTGATTACTTGCCCATCGTTCGGGAAGTAAGTTCATCTATTTGAGTCGGCATAAGCAACATGGGCTCAGTTGGTGTACATGAAAGTGTAAGTGGCTCAGTGGGAGTCCATCAAATGCGTAAGTGGCTGAGTGGCAGTCCAGCATAAGGTCCTATTGCGGCCAGGGTGATGACCAGTGGGGAATTCGTCCATCTACTAGTAGAAAAGGTTACTTATTGGTATCTTTGCCTGATCAGCAAGATATCAGGTTTATGCCAAGGTTTTCTCCTTTCCAAATTCATTGGATATTGCAACTCTGTTTATAATTTTCATAACAGAGGTTTTCAAGGAGTGTATGAAATATATATATATAGGTGTATATATATATCGGGATTTAATGAAGTATCTCGTAACTTCATTATTTATAATGATATTCAAAGATTGAATCTATTCAAAACTTGTCTTGTAGTCTCATCTATGTGATGAACTTTTGAAACTAATTATAACTTGAACGGTGGTAGTTCAAGTAGTATTTGGAAAAGATATAAGTATATTGGAGTATCTTGTAACTTCATCTTTTAAACTTATATCTAGTAAATGATTATCTTATGCATGACAGAGATTTTCAGAAAAATGTTGAGACAAGGTTAGATATATGAGATCACCTTGCAACGATATTTTTATACAGTTATACATTGGAACTCTGTGTATATTATGCATGAAAGAGGACTTCCAAGATTTTGAAAAGTATATATGTATATATACTGAATATTTTGCGACTTCATCGCATTAAGATATCAAACTTGGTTCATTTCTTTTGACCAAGACTTTCATGAGTACTATGAGTAGGCTCATATATTGTTAATCATTATACATATTATTTTGGTGGGCTTGCTGCTCACCCTTGCTTTCTTCTTTCATCACACAACAACAGATAGAAAAGATGAACAGGACCAAGCTCCCGATTCGCAAGCGATTAGGAAACATTCTGCAGTTTCCTATAGGCGTTGATGTCGCTGTAGCTGAGGTAGGAACTACCAATAGGCTAGGCTTTCAACTTATGATGTACCAGACTTATGTATAATTATGAATTGTAATAATGGCAAAGAAATGTAAATTTATTCACAAACCTTTTAAGGTGTATTGACATATAATTGTGGAATAAATCGACTTGTGATTATTTTTTTGGATATTCATCTCTGAGACTATAACTTGTGGTGTGTGTGTTTATTCTGGGGTCACAGTACAGAGTAGTTGATTGTGTATTAAGATTGGGTGTTATTAAGGGAAATGGAACTCGTGACAACCCGGATCCCCGACCCCGGATTTGGGGGTGTTACAGACTTCAACTCAACAAATGCAGAATCTGTAACTTGTCTTCTCAGCAAAGCAAGTCAAGATGAAAGTTGGCTATGGCACAAGAAGCTGTCACATCTAAACTTCAAGACCATGAATGAGCTAGTCAAGAAAGAATTGGTTAGAGATATTCCTCAAGTGGAGTTTTTAAAGGATGGATTGTGTGATAGCTTCCAGAAAGGAAAGCAGATTAAAGCATCATTCAAAAAGAAGCTTGATTCAACAATTGAAGAACCTTTGCAACTATTGCACATGGATTTGTTTGGACCAATCAATGTGTTGTCCATCTCAAGGAAAAGATATTGCCTAGTAATTGTAGATGATTTCTCAAAGTTCTCTTGGACATATTTTCTAAAATCCAAAGATGAAACTAGTGAAATTATCATCAATCACATAAGGCAAGTCAACAATCATCCTGATTTCAAAGTAAGAAGAATCAGAAGTGACAATGGAATTGAGTTCAAGAATTCTGTGATGAGATTATTTTGTGAAGGGAATGGGATTATGCATGAGTTTTCTGCAACTAGAACCCCACAACAAAATGGAGTGGTGGAAAGGAAAAAACAGATCTCTTATTGAAGCTGCAAGGAGAATGCTAGAAGAATCAAAGTTACCAACATATTTTTGGGCTGAAGCTGTGAATACTGCATGATACACTCAGAATATTTCTTTGGTCAATCAAGAAAAATGCATGACACCCTATCAATTGTTCAAGAATAGGAAGCCAACTCTAAATTTTCTTCATGTCTTTGGATGCAAATGCTACATTCTAAGGAATCAAACTGAACAGCATGGAAAATTTGATGTTAAAGCAGATGGAGGAATTTTTGTTGGATATGCTGTTGGAAAGGCATATAGAGTCTACAATCTAAGAACAAACATTGTTATGGAATCTATACATGTTGTTTTTGAAGATAAGAAGATTGTAGGACTAAAAGATGACGGTTTTCATGACAGCCTCAAATTTGACGATGTTGAGATAATCTGTGATGATAGTAATCAAGAAATAGTAGCTAAGGATAATGCAGAAAAGTCTATCTCCAATGGTGCACAAAATCCAGCATCGGTCGAGGTACAAAATGCATCATCCGTTGGAAGACAATCAGCTTCATCCGTCGGGATACAAAGTGCATCATCCGTCGGAACAATCAGAGAAGCTGAGAGTCAAAATAGATCACTTTCAGAAAGAACTCCTTCTTCAAATCAAAGATCCACAAACTCAGGGGGAATTTCTTCTAATCAAAACTCAGTCACACATCAAGACAACAATGAGGCATCTTCATCTAGAGCTAATCTACCACAACAGAGTAAAAAGCAAAATTCAGTTTCGACTTCTACAGGTGAAGCTGAGTATATTGCTGCTGACAGTTGTTGTGCACAGATTCTATGGATGAAAAACCAATTATTGGACTATAGTCTGCAAGTGGACAAAATTCCTATTTTCTGTGATAACACAATTGCAATTTCCATTACTGAAAATTCAGTACAACATTCAAGAACAAAGCACATAGACATCAAGTACCACTTCATTAGGGAACATGTAATGAATGGTACTGTGGAACTTCATTTTGTTCCAAGTGAGAAACAACTTGCAGATATCTTTACCCAGCCACTTGATAAATCCACATTCACTAGGTTGGTAAGTGAGTTAGGTATGCTTAATTATTCTTAAATCTTTTTTTATTATTTTGCAAATTGAAATGCAGCCAGAAACTTAATTGATTTTTCTGTTTTGGATGAAAATTTGGCTAAGTCAAAATCTACATCTCGACGGATGTTCATTATCCATCAAGTTTGATCATCCGTCAAAATAGAATAGCTTGGTAAAAATCAATTACTTTTATGGATTTTATTTTAACCCGACGGATAATTGCTTTATTCTCATCCGTCGAATTGCCTACATCTTAGTCGTTAAAATTCTGAACATTATCCATCGGATTTACTTACAGTCTGTAAGTATTTCACGACGGATAATTGACATAATCTTGACAGTTTATTTTACTTTTAAACGGCTATTTTGGGCAATTTTCATTGGATCTTTAATTTTTACCTTTAGTTTTTATCCCATTCTATTCGAGAATACATAAAAGCCTAACTTCAAGTTCATTTTGGCTTTTATCTTTCTCTATTGCAATTAACTGCTCTCTTCTTCCTCAAAGCAAAACCCTCTTTCTTTCTGCAAATTTCCTTGCTTTAACATTGGCAGCAGTAGTCAAGATCATGTCTCGTTCAGGATTCATTTATGAGAAGAACAATTTCATGGGTCTTGTGAACAAAGAGATTCCACCCTCTGAAGATTATCACAAAATGGTGGATTTTTTGAAGGGATACAAGTTTAGCTATGCCATGCTGGAATCACCCACAATCTATTGTGAAGTTGTGGAGGAGATGTGGACCACTGTTGTATATCAGGCAACTGACAAAACTATAACTCTCTCCATTAAAGATACGGAATTTTGCATTAACAGTGATTTTATCCAAGCATGCTTTAAAATTCCTGAAAACACTACTACTAAACCACACACAGATGCTGATTTAGTTAACTTGCTTAATTCTATTGGTTATGCACTTCCTACCACTAAGTTAAGTGAAATTAGGAGACTAGGTCTTAGGAAATAGTGGAGTTTTCTGTGTGATGTAGTTACCAAGGTGTTTTTTGGTAAAATAAGCAACTTTGATTCTATCAATACTGCTATGCTTAACATGTTGTACATGCTGCTTACTGATAATTACTATAACTTTAGTGATTCCATCATATTTGAGTTAGGCTACAAGTTAGGGGAGATTAAAAAGAGATCTAGGAATGTTTATTATGCTAGATTCTTTATGATTATTGCTAACCATCTTTGTGAGGATTTTGTGATTGAGAACCCAACCAACAAACTGGATTGTTGGGTTCAAGAAAGAAGATTAATTGCAGATTTAAACAGAGCCAATCACCACAAGGAGGTGCCACTTGTTTATTTGCCTATCATGGAGGGTCCTCAAGTAAGTGAGGTAAATACTTATGTCTTTACTCCTTCTACCTCTCAAGTTTCTTTGCCATTGACTGTGGCTATGTCATCTATGTCAATGACCCAACAGATGTCTACCCAAGCCACAAAATTTAAAACTTTAAAATCAAAATCAAAGAAACCACACTCCAGTGTCTCTCAAAAGATGCCAGTTTCAAAATCTACCAAAAACAAAGAGGGGAGTGTGAAGGTGGGTAAGATTGGTGAGGGACAAGGTGAAAATCAAAGAAGCCCTAAAAATAAGGATGGTAAAGTGAGTGTACCCAAACCTAGCCACACCACAGTTTCCCAACAAACTGTGGTGCTTAATAAGGAAATTAACACATCTCTAGTTTCATCATCCCAAAAGGACGCTACTATTGAAACAAGCTCACAACCAGGAGCACAGGCCAAAAGGGTTAGGGACACAGACTCACCCCAAACTTATCCCAGAAAGAAGAAATCTAGAAAACTTGGGGGTGCACAGGGATCACATACAGTGCAAACTGCAGCTAAAGACTCAGTCACTGCACCTTCTCAAATTCAGTTTGATGTGGCTCCAATAAATGTGGAGTCACAGCCAGAATCTCTTATTATAAACATCTCACACCCACTAGATACACAAAACTCTCCCACACATTCACTGGATGTAGATATGATTCATACATCAATCCCTGATTCTCCATCTTTAACTCTCATGGAGAAGCCAAAAATCCAAGCAAGTGAGCATCATCTTTTAGATGATTTGTTGGCTCACTTGCCATTTCTTTCTGAGTCTACTGAAACATCTGTGCAAAATCTCACATCAAACACCACAGATTTAACAGTAGTCTCTACTCCAAACTCTATCATTTCTTCTATCTCGGTGGATATTGATCATCTGACGGCAAGTGATTGTATCCCGACAGATGTACCTAACAGCAGTCATCCGTCGGCTATCCTAACTATTACCCCGATGGATGTTTCTCATCCGTCGGTACTCTCTACACAAGCTGAATTTTCAACAATTGTTACAAGTGTAGATGAGCTAGTAGTTGTAAAATCACTTCTAGGATTGAGGGAAGGGAGTGAACAGAGTGAGAGGCTGAGTTGGTCTCATGCATGAGGAGAGGAAAAGAGAGAAAATATGCAGGCCATTTCTTCCGGCCTGGAAAAAGTGAGTGAGGGGAGTTCCACCTTAGTAGGTGAAGGTGAGGGTGGTGAGCCAAGGGGAGCCCTTGATGCAAGAATATAGAGAAATTAAGAGAAAAGTAGGTACATGAGACATAAGGATGGAAACCATTGCTAGTGAGTCAATGAATGTCAGTGATACAGAAAAGGAGAGACTATTTCAGCAAGAATAATAAGATATCATAGATTCTATCTCTTTGGATACTGACACATTTACTCATCATGTTTCAGCTTATCAAACTCTAGATAGACAGGGTAATGAGGATGCTGAGAGCATGTTGAACCTGGTGCATACTACTGGTTCAATGCAAAGGGTAAAGGATGTTATAATTGTCATGCCATCCACAGCTGGTAGTGACCTTGAATTGGATGAAGACTCATTTGGGGATGTTGGTGAATGTGATGAGAATGAAAGTATGAGCATAGGGGGAGATACAGAAACTCCTTCATGGATGTTACACAAGGAATGCTCATATCCACATCTCCAATCCACACTGTTTAAGCTTATTCATGACATCCAAACAACAATTCAAGAATCCACAAGTGTTAGCACCAAAAGGTTACTCACAGCTCACCTGGAATCTCTACAATTGTATAAGATTCAAGCTCTCCAATAAAGTCAAAATGTGGATGCAATCAAGCATGAGATTTTAGAAGTCAAACAAGACCTTATAGAAGCTGATTTGAACATGAAGGTTGAGGCCATGAACTCTAGACTGACAATTATGGAGAAGTCAGTGGCCAAGATACTTGCAAATCAGGAAGCTCAAACTAGTCTGCTCCAACAGTTGGTGGCTACACAACTCCCTTCCTCTACTCAACTTGATGTTAACAAAAAGGGGGAGAAAGACTCTATCATCCCAGTTAGTCGGGGGGAGTCAACAAATGAGGGGGAGAAAGTGCTTAACATACAAGTCAGTAAAGTGATTGTGCCAGCAATTGCTTTCACTAAGCCACCAGCTATAGATAGTATTGACCTAATCAATCTAGCAGCAGTAAAGCTGAAATTAAATGACAAACTGAAAAGGATTGATATAGCAGCAGTTGAGACAGAGCTGAATGATAAATGGAAAAAGATTGATGAAGAAATCCAGAAGTAGTTTGGTCCAATTGAGAAGAAAGACAAGGTCTTTTATCACTTCTCTCAATTGAGACAAATTTCAGTAAATGAAATGAGTCTTGGTAATATGGAAAAGGGCTACCCTTCATGTATAAAGTCTCCCAAAGCCAACTTGGTTTTGAAGCCCAAAAGAAATTATCCAAAGTCATCTGACAAGAACCCCTTGTATCTTATGTTTGAGACTCCAAGGCCAGATGAAAAGAAGCTGTTGGCAAGTCCATTGCATTCTTCAAGGATCCAATTGAATCTATACTAAAGAAAAGAATAGCTAAGATCTACAGGAATGGGAAAGAAATCTGTGTGGTAGCTGGACACCCTCAGTTTGCAGAAGCTAAGAAGGAAAAAAAGTAGAGGATTAAACAAGAAAAGAAGCAAGTTATTTTAGATGCTAAAAAGCTCAAATAGAAGAAAAAGCAAGTTCCTATAGTAGCCAAGCTCCAAGCTGTGAAAACTGCAAATGAGATTTCTGAGAAGCAATATGTGATAGCTGAAACTCTGGATCAGAAAATGCACAAGGAACCTCAACAGAAAAGGAAGTTCAGATACAAAATCCTTCCCAAAAGAAGATTGGACTTCAATGATGATAAGCTGGAAGATTACATTCCCAACCAGTCTACATCTACAACTCAAACATCCAAACCCTCTGTGATGTAGGAGGAATTTGAGGTGGATCCTATAAGGAATTTTCATGGTGAGCCAATAGTTCCCAAGGATGAGTCAGTAGACTGGGATAGTTTGCCTCTTTCTGAGCTTATTTTACCAATCTTCAACAAGTTAAAGAAGACAAAGGCAAGAGCAATCAAGAAGGTCAAGCCTGTGAGTCTCAAAACCAAAACCTTAACCAAAGCTCAACCAACTGTCAACAAGGGGGATCTTCTATATATCTGTGACATCAAGGAATTTTCAGATATAAATCTCTACATGGATGAACTAGAAGATATAAGAGCAATTGATGCTCACAGAAATCTCCCTGAAAGACTGGTGTTCAAATACAAGGGTGGGAAAGAGATCATATGGTCTCTCCACAGGATTCTTCAAGAAAGCTGTTCTATTTTGATAAAGATCTTCTCATCTTTCAAGAAAAACTTTGGGTTTAATGTGACTGCCAAGAAAATGGTCCTAAAGAAGATAGAAGAACTAAGGAGCAGAAAATCCTCAGATGCACTCCCAAGGACTCTATCAATTCCCTTCACAGAAAATAAAGTGCACTTAAGGCCTTACTGGCTGATGGAATTCATGGATGAAAAAGGTGTTAGGAGATTCTTCAGACTGGATTAACAATTGAGCATCTCAAGCAATGAGACACTATTGGAAATACAAGAAAAGCTGGATCTATCAAATGCTGAAGAATCTGAATTTCACAGACAACTCTAAACTAAAATAGAAGAAAACAACAGGAAACTTGGAAAGAAATCAAGATAATCAAGGAGATAGATTACATCTGCTTAGACTAGAGGAGCACCTTGAAAATGATTGTGAGAACTCTTTGTACACTTTACTTTGTTCAATTTTCAAATAAACTATAGCACTTACTAGTTTTATCTACCATAATTCAATCTGTACATTTAGGGTGTTTTGTTATCATCAAGTTTCTCTTAATTTATGGCTACAATTCTAGTAGACATAAATTGGGGGAGATTATTAGGAATATGTTGTGAACTTGATGATAAGTTGAACAAAACACCTTAGTAGATTTAACTTAGTGTATTTGTAGCTCTCGACGGATGTTCTACAATAGTCCCGACATATGAACTTTATAGTCACGCCGGATGACAACTGAACATCCATCGAGAGTGTAGCTTATATAATAATAAATTTTGTAGCACATGCCTGCAAACAACAATGTATTAGTAGATGTTGTAGGATTCTTTAAGTCATATTGATTACTAGATTGATATGCAGAATAGGTTGGCTAATTGTAAATATAAGGTGCCTTGTAATTTTGTATAAGTGAAACAGAGTCAAGCAACAAAAAGGCTCTTGACGGATGATTTGCAAAGGCTCCCGACAGATAATCAACAAGGCTCACAACGGATGACCAACATAATCCCGACGGATGATTATAATTCAAAAGAGCAGTTGACAGTGACAACACAGTCACATGCGTCGGGTAATTACAAATGGAATGTGGCAGCCTAATTACAGGATTTAGAGAACAAATAAGCATTAACATTACCATTTTCATGCAATTATGAAGATATTCAAAGATGCTGGATAGAGTAGTGAAGTAGCATGGAATTAGATTAGAAACAATTTTTGTTTTACTTGTTTGTCTTTTTATCATGTAACTTGGTAGTATATAAACCAAGTGTAGCAAGTAGAACAAACTAACTAAGTAAGCATTATTTTTAGAGAGATAGATAAAGTTGTACTTGTTAAGCATCTCTCTGTAATTCTGTAAGTTCACTTGTAAGCAGTTGTGTGTTATTCAAGCATCACAGAGTTCTCATATATATATATATATATATATGTGTGTGTGTGTGTGTGTGTGTGGTGGATAAATTCAAATCCACCAGAAAGTTTTAAAGCCTTGTGTTTTATTGCTTTGTGTTTTGATTTCCATTTTACTTTCATTCCGCACTTCTTGCAAAATCAAACACAAATTTATATTAAGTAAGAACATTCTTAAAATCAGAAAAAGAAGCCAAAATTATATTCAACCCCACCATCTGTAATTCTTGTTGCATTGATTGGGAATAACATAGTTATTTTTAATCATAAAAAATATTAAAAATATATTAAAAAAAATTAATTCCTGAATTCCGTGGGAATTACTGTTCGGACGGGGAGCGAAGATGAAACGAATCCTCGTTTAGTGTTCAAATGCGGTGATATCACTTCCCGACCCCGAAGTGACCCAATCTATATAATAATATAATTTTGATTTTTTTAGTATTTAGACTTATATAACTTACGATAAGTATCTAATCTCAAAATTTACGGGGTGAACGAGAATCGAATTCTACAACAGAAAGTAAACTCTCGCCACTTAAAATTATCTAATCCAACTTTAACAATATCTATGAAAAGAAAAAGAAGTAAGACGATTCATTGATGAACTTTATGTCATCACATTTTCATTTATTTAAATTCAAAAGATGTAATCAAATTTAAAAAGTATAATTATTACATAATTGCTATGTGAAAATAAAATTAAGTTAAAATAATTATTTAAAGTATTCAAAAATTATTTCTTTATAGGTACAATTTCGCTCAAGATAATATTTTGATATATACAAAAATGTTTCTCGCAATGACTTTTTACGCTAATTTATTTTATAATATACTAGCATAAAACCCGTGCGATACACTATTGTTTTAAATAATTGTTATTTTATCATTTTTATTTTAATATTGTATTATTTATAATTATTAAAAGAGTAAGTAATATATTATATTTTTAGCCCGATGATTATCTTTTAGTTTAATGTTTTTTAACCCGATTTAATAGTATAATTATTTTGATAACGTAACTTTGTTTCAGTATTACATAATTTTTAACGATAATAATATAACATGATTATGTCAAAATAATAAATTTATTAAGTACGGGCAATTAAGTAATTATAGCAAGTACCGATCGCGTACCAAATTTTTAATGTTTCGTCTATTATAATATAGTATATATAGGTAGATATTGTATATATAATAATTATTTTGTAATAAATAAAATAAATTACATTTATTTTATAATAAAATAATTATTTTATATTATTCATACGATATTTTTATGTGTTTTAAAATTATTGTTATTATTATATATAATCATAACAGTAATTACATAATACTTTTTATTTGTTAAAATTATATTTATATTATTTTATCGTATTTAGTTTGATTTTAAATTTATTTTATCCCGGATCAATAATGAAATATTTAGATTAGTTTGCCTTATCTCGAGTCAATTAGCTTCATATCATATTTTCATGGTATAGATACAAATCTCTATAATATATATTATAATATCGATTATTAGTTTAATTAAATAATGATTAAATTAGTTGTTATATTAAAATTGTCTATGAATTTAATTAAAAAAAATCAACAAACTAAGTTGACTTTAATATGAATTAGAAAAACTATAGACCTTAATATGAATTAAAATTTAAATTAATAAAAGAAATTGAATTTAATATCAATTTAAAAAATATATAGGTCGATATTAATTAGAATTAAAAATTGTAAAAGAAGTTACGTTTGGTGTATGGTGTATGGCAGACGATGTTTTGTTGATTTATACGTCTTTTAAGGAATTATTATATGTTCACCGGTGAGATATGAGATCGGTGTTTCGTGAGGTTTAACACAGGTTAAACATAATCTTATTATTTTAACATTAATGTTGACGGAGGAATCTGGTAACAATATTTGAGGTTTCTCGCCGGAATTAAGATCTAGGATGGTGGATGGTGGTTCTTCGCCGAAAAATCAAGCGGTGTGTGGTGGTTGTATGTTAATTAGTGGTTGACATTGATTAGGGCAAGTGGTGGCTCCTTTTCAGCTCTCAACTTCTTACCCCTCTCAATGTGCCTACGTACCCTTTATATCGGGATTAAGCCTGACGTAGTTCTTGGGGAACAAGAAATCTAATGGGCTTAGACTTCTTATTCCAAAACCCGGTAGAAGTCCATCCAGAATCCATCTTCCTCCAGCTTTAGGAATGTCCAACTATGAGGCCCAACCGCGAAGGCCCAAGGCTCGTCCGTAATCGTAGGACTTCACAGATAGTGCATCTCCCTGCGCAAGGATAACACTCCGCTACATCTATCTTCCTTGATTTACAGACGCAGGTATAGCCACGGTTTACTCCAAATTCCGGACGTGTCCCTGTCCCCCGAATAAGGATAACCCACCAGATAACAGGACAGGTGACCCCAAGCTCTTGGGTGCAAAGTGCATGATGACTTTAAAGTTCTCCAACGAGGACACTCGTTGAATACAAGAACATAGTTCACATAGCACACACCGGAGTTAACCCCGCCTCCCCAACGAGGACACCCGTTGAATACAGGAGGAGGCCTTCAGTCATCAGGCATACCCCTGGAGGCCTTCGAGCTTTTCACGGACATCCCCCTCCTTGACCATCTCAAGGAGGGAATCCTTCAAAGAGTACTTACAACAAATATGTTAGTGAAAGTAATTTTCCATTTCTACTTCCATGTTTACATGCATTTTCCTAAACACACTATTGAAAATGCATTTCCCAAAATAGAGGACGCGTCTTAAGACCCTGGGTGCGTCCTGACCTTTATGAAGTTTGTATCTTTCTTCCAGCAACTACCTCTCATAACACTCCAAATAGCTACGACGCATCCCACACTTTTGAGCACGTCCTTCAAACTTATTCGCCAAAGGACCATCCTTAGTAAACACTTCCACCACTGTGGACGCGTTCTACAAATTTGGGCGCGTCTTAGTCCCCTCCTTTGCAACGCAATGCCGAGTTTGACTCTAATTAACCCGTGTTTGACCTGCATTGATCCAATACCAAAATTTGGGTATAACAACTACCCCCAAAATTCCATTTGCAGTTGAAAACAAAGTTGGAATTTTTGCTCAAAAACTAAAAGCAAAATTTGAATTGTCCCTCTTTAAAACATCAGGACGTGTCCTGATCCCTAGACGCGTCAAAGCTTTGTATTCCTAAAATCGACCGTTGCATGACAGCTACTGTACACGTCAACATTCCTTTCTCTATAAATACCCTAAAATAACACTTCATTGTCACTTTCCTCTTTTCTCTCTTAAAAACTGCCACCATCGCCGCCTCAAAACTTCAGACTCAATATTCCGACGATTCAGCCGTCCATTGTTCGAGTTCTTACAATCAATCAATCCCACAACTCACAAGGTATGTAAATTCTCCTTTATTTCTTCATTTTGTTGAGTAATTCTATTGTAACAAGTAAAAAACCGTTCGTGTTCTTTGTCCTTGCACTTAACTATTCTTCCTTTGGTATTGTTTGTGTATGTGTATATATCTATAAAAGCATCATATTTTTCCCTTTTGATTCTGTAATTGCATGTTTCTAGGGTTTAACTAAATTTGTCCCAAAATTAACCATTACCGATTGAAATTCTACTGCATTTCAACCATTTTGCACGCGTCTGCCACAGAGGGCGCATCCTATTGTTTGTTTATTGCTTAATTTCTGTCGCACTTAAAGTTGTTTCAATCAAAAATAGAGCAGACGTGTTATTCAAACTAGGACGCGTAATAGGCCATTAGCTAACTCCTTGCGATAGATTCTCTAGGACGCGTCCTCGCACAAAATTCTATTTCTCCACTTTTCCTTATGCTCATACGTATCTTTTCTTTTACATACTTCTAGTACCTTCCTTTCCTTTAGTCATGGGCGCGTCCTCAAAATCTTTTTCCTTCTTATTTCAGCTGGAGGACGCGTCTTTATCCTCTCTATTCCATCCATTTAAGGATTTTAACACTCGCCTTGGGATTGATTCTCCACCCCATTGACCTTCAGTCCTGAACTACTTGAGTATCACAGGACAGACTCTTTTCTTGAGGCAGAAATTCGCGCTTTTGAATCTCTCAAATTAAAATTTTAAATCATGTCAAATTCGAGCTCTGAATCTATAGACAACATTCCCCTCAGTGCAAGGGTTGGAAAGAAGAAGCTAAAACGTAAGAGACCTTCTCAAACCTCCCGTAGTCAAGTAATCAAAGATTGGACTGATGATGAGATTTCCCTTCTTCCAGTAAATCTCAAACCAAAACCGCCTCTGACAAGGGCGCGTCACCTTCTGCTCAGGGCGCATCTCCACTTCAGGATGCTTCTCCTTCTCAGGACGTGTCTCCTCACAGTGAGAGTGAGTTCGAGAGGAGGGATCCTGATCCTGAAAAATATCATGTCTCTCCACAAAAATCCGATTCCCCCTCGAACATTGGGAGCTATCTGATGGTGAATTGGATTTTGACTGGAAAGAACTGGATCACCTCCCTGAAACAGAGAAAAATGTTTGGAGAAAGAAAGAAAATAAGTTAGCCTGTGTTGGTCTCGATTCCACCACAACACACTTGGAGATAGGGTAGAACTTGAAATATTATGACATGGAAGGCATATGGGTGTGCGCCCTCTTCGCAAAATGAGGCCACATATCTTCAACACAGGAAATCAAAGAATTCCCAGGATGATTATCACTCCCAAACTGGTTTCTCTTGGCGTGGACGCGCCCTTGCATCCTTACATCAAGAAGATCCTGAACTAGTTTGATGTTGCTCCAGTCCAATTATCCCTAAATTCATACAAACTGGCATGGGCTTTGTACACCATGTACCATGACCTTTAGTTGGGCGCGCCCTGTATGAAAGAATTCAGCTATTTTTTTAGCATCAGGAAATCCATCCCAGGATACCACTTCATTATTTTCAATAAATGGTTGAATAACAAAGGTTTAAATGAAGGCAAAATCAGCCATGAACGGGATTAGAAAGAACCTTTCTTTTATCTCTATGATGTGAAGAGGGCTCACGTGCGTTTTAACTTGGAACCGAGTAAGTAAAAGTAATAGGGCGCGTCCTCTTGCAAGGAAACGTCTACTTTTTCTCACTTTCTTTTCCTTCTAATGAGCCTAATATCTTTATTTTTCTTTTGGAAAAAAGAACTCAATGAGAGTTAACCAGAAAGAGAAAGACAAAGGCAGAGAAGGTGTTGAAATATGGTGAAAAGCATTTCAACCTCAAGGAAATGATCACAGAATCCAACCACAAAAGGGCTGGTGCACTGTCTACAAGAGTGGGTTCTCTCTACAAGTATCGTGATTTTCATAATGGTAAACCCGTCCTTACAGTTTTTGAAAAAGCTAGGGGACTCAATTCCACAGAACTAGTCCAACTTGACATTAGCAGACAAGTGGACTTAGAACAGGGTAAGAATTATCATGTATTGGACGCGTCATAGATGTAGGACGCGTCTTATATTTTTACATGCAAAATCTTTACTTATCCTGATACATATATGTTTTCATTACCCATATTATTTCTATTGATGTGTCTTAATGTTAGGACGCGTCTTCTTATCCTTTATGTGATTTTGATGTTTACGTAAGGCTGTTATATTCCATAGTTCACACAGGATGCGTCATATCACACATGACGCGTCCAGTCTCATAATTCTTTTCCAGTGTTTACAAAATTATTATATGCATACTTGTCATTTTAATATTGCTATGTCATATCATACAGGGTGCGTCCTCATATCTTGGCGCGTCCATGTCTAATGTTCTCCATGTTATGTCACATATATGACTTCTCTTCCCAAAGGGTTTGCTATTGGGGCCACCAGAAAGCTGAAAGCCCGGACCAAGCACACCCCTGTGAAACTTGATCCAAAAACCAAGGATCCTTCGCCTTCTGTGGCTCTTGCCCCCCCAAACTCCAAAATGTAACAGGAATTGGGCCTCCTAAATGATGACAGGGTTCATGGTTGGAAGGAGGAGAAGAAGCTAGTGTACGAGAATGGGTTTGCAACTGCCTTTGAGGAATGGTGTTCTGGGTTCATAGCATATGATCCTGAATACACCTTTTTAAAATTTGATGAAAATACCCAAAAATGGGTGGCTAATTTCAAGGTCAGAGCTGCATATTTCATTAAGGACAAAAAGATCATCTTAGGCTTGGAAAAGGATGACGCGTCCCCGACACCTTCTCCACTTCAAGCCCAGCCTTCATCTTCTTCTCCAATCAACCAGGACAAAACTCAAGATGCGCCTCCTGCCTAGGACGCATCTTCCTTTATTTGATGAACTTTTTCTGAACTATTCCAAGGGCGTAGGTCCCTTTAAGCCTTGCAATTTGTAATCTTATGAATTTTTATTCCTGGATTTTATTTGCTGGTACCTTGAATTATTTTCATGTATATTTTGCTTTCCTGGTCATATTATTTTCATAGGGTTTTTTAGCACCTCATACATATAATGGGCGCGTCTTTAGCTCAAGACGTGTCTTCTTTTGCTTAAGATCACCTTTAGGACATCCTCCCCGATGAGGACGCATCCTCATTTATCTTGCATCTGATTTTTTCTTAATTTCCCTTATATATATAAATCACGTTACTGTTATCCCCATAATATTGTAGACTAGGAATTACATTGTGAGGGGCGTCCTAATTCCAGAAGGTATCTGCCTTACTAATTTATCTCGCGCCTTTCATTATCTTTTCAACAAGTCATGATAAGGGTGCGCATTTGCATCAGGATGCGTCTTCTTTACAATTGTATCCAGCTTCTCCTTAGTTTTTCCTTGTATACAAATCTTTCTTACTATTAAATCTTTAACATTTTAAGCTAAAAGATCTCCTGCAAGGGCGCATCCTTATATTAGGAGGCGTCTACCTTATTTGCTAATTTGATTCAAGCTCCATAGACTGTCAACATCATGTGGGCGCGTCATGGTATTTTTCTTTGCAAGTTATCACCATAAAATTCTTTGTAGGGCGCGTCCTACATTGAGGACGCGCCAAGATATGTTATATATGTCCTTGTATATTGTAATAGGATCAACTAACAACAATCATCAAGTCTTGAAAAAAATTCAAAGTTTTTTTAATAATGCGCTCCAGTGTCCAAAGTGCACCGGTCCCATGGCTACTATGCTCTGTGGGGAATTTATTTGAAAATATGATCCTTCAAATAGTTTTAAGATAGGTAGCACATGCACCACCCCCTAAGCTGGGAGGAATTTTATTGCTTCTATGATTCGGGCACAACCCTATGTATATAACTGTAAATGTAAACATTATATGTAAGGGGCCAAAACCACGCCTTACTGATAATACTTTCGGAGATGCTCCGGATTCAATGCTCGTGGAATCAACTTCCCTTCCAAGTCTTCAAGGTGATAAGTCCCCTTCCATAAGATTACCTTTATATTGTATGGTCCTTCACAATTAGCTCCAAATACTCCATGTTGGGGATTCTTTGTGTTTGGAATCACCTTCCTGAGTACCAGATCCCCCACCTTCAGCAGCTTTCCCTTTACCTTCTTGTTGTAGTACCTTGCAGTACGCTGTTGGTATGCCGAAAGCCTTAGCTAGGAGTTTTCCCTTGGTTCTTCGAAAAGGTCCAAGTGAAGCCTTTGGTTAAGTTCTGCATCTTCCTCCGTGTAACGATCTCTGCGAAGTGATCCTGAGCCAACCTCCACAGGAACCATAGCTTCGTACCCATAAGTGAGCATAAATGGAGATTCTCCTGTAGTAGATCTTAGAGTAGTGTTGTAGGACCATAATGCTTTTGGGAGTTACTCGGGCCAATTCCCTTTGCGCTCCTCCAGTTTAGTTTTGAGGGTATGCTTTATTATTTTATTTACAGCCTCTGTTTGTCCATTACTCTGAGGATAATAAACCGCTGCAAATTCCTTTTTAATATTCAAATCCTCACACAAATGTCACAACTCCTTGCTATCAAACTGCTTTTCATTGGCAGAAATAAGTATGTAAGGGATTCCAAATCTGCACACAATGGAGTTGAAGACAAAGTCTTTGATTTTCTTCGCAGTGATAGTCGCCAGCGGCATAGCTTCTGCCCACTTAGTAAAGTAATCAACCGCAACCACTACATACCTGGCATCTCCTTTAGCCTTAGGTAATTCTCCAATAAGATCAATCCCCCACATGGAAAATGGCCATGAGCTCACCATAGGCATCAAGAGCGTCGATAGCATAGATGAGTAATTCGCAAAGCATTGGCAGCAATCGCATGCTCTAACGAAGTTTGCAACATCCTCTTTCATCGGAGGCCAATAATAACCTTGGCATAGAATTTTCATTGCCAACGAGTTACCCCCCGAGTGATTACCACAAGTTCCTTCATGTACCTCCCTTAAGATGTAATTTCCCTCTTCTTCATCGCACATCTGAGCAATGGCTGATTGAAGCCTCTTTTATACAAAACCTCATCATATACCACATAACTTGCAGCCTGGTAGCGGAGTCATTGAGCCTTGAACTTATCCTCGGGAAGTGCTCCCTTGTGAATATAAGAAAGAATGGGCGTCATTCATGTTTCCTTGGGAACCTCATCTACTTGCATCACCTCTACCTCTGGGATACTAGGAATCTCCTGGATTTCTAAGGGTATAGATCCCAAAAACACAACCTCCTGCTGGGATCCCATTTTTGCCAGAGCATCCGCGTTGCTGTTCTTTTCCCACGGTACATATTCCAGCCTAACCTCTTTGAACTTTCCAATCAGGTGTTGTGTGCACCTCAAGTATAATTCCGTTCACGGTCATCGAGCTTGAAACCCCCCATTCACCTAGTTTACCACCAGCTCTGAATTAGGTTCCGCACTCCCAATTCTAAAGCAATCTTTAGGCCATTGATCAACGCTTCATATTACGCATCATTATTTGTCGCATAGAACTTGAAGTGAATTGCACTCATTAGGTGATGGCTCTCCAGAGATACAAGTACTATGCATGCGCCTGCTTCTCCATTGTGAACTGCTCCATCCACATGTAAAATCCACCAGGGGTGCGGAAACTCCTCTAAAACCTCCTCAGTATGAGATGGATGCGACACTACCAAAGCCTTGTCATCAACCTCAGAATCAAATTCTAACAAGAAATTAGCTAGGGCCCTCCATTTTATCGTTGTGTGGGGCATACACTCCATGTCAAACTGTCCCAACTCCACAATCCATTTCAAAATTCTTCCTGATGATTCTGGCTTGTGAAAGACTTTCCGTAGAGAATATGTTGTACGAACTTCAATTCTATAGGCTTGGAAATATGAGCACAACTTTCTTGATGCGAGGATTAAGGCATAAACCAGCTTTTCCATACTGGTTTAATGATTTTCAGCATTGTGCAACCGTTTGCTCACATAATACACTGGTGACTTTTGCACATCCTCTTCTCTCACGAGCACTGCACTGATTGAATACTCCGATACTGCAAGGTATAGGATCAGAGACTCTCCATCCAATGGTTTTCGCAACATGGGAGGGTTCCCCAGTTCCTCCTTGATCCTTCTGAAAGCTTCTTCACATTCTGGTGTCCATACAAAGTCTTTCCCTGCCACATTAATCGCCTTAAAGAATTCCTTACATCTGTCAGATGATTTAGAAACAAATCAATTAAGCGCGACGATCCTTACAGTTAGACTTTGTACTTGATTCACACTGATGGGAGACTTCATGTCCAACAGTGCCTTGATCTTTGCAGGGTTAGCTTCAATCCCTCCATGATTGACAATGAATCCGAGAAACTTGCCTGACTCAACACCGAACACACACTTCTGTGGATTCAACTTCATGCGAAACCTTCTTAGAATTTTAAACATTTCCATCAGGTGTTTGATATGATCACTTACTTCCTTCGATTTTACCAACATGTCATCTACGTACACTTCTATGGTCCTTCCAATCTGATCCTTGAACATCATGTTCACCAACCATTGGTAGGTCGTGCCCGCGTTGATCAATCCAAATGGCATCCTTATGTAACAATATAACCCTCTATCAGTGATGAAGGACGTATGCTCCTGATCAGGGCCGTATATGGGAATTTGATTGTAACCGGAGTATGCATCCATAAAGTTAAATTAGACATGCCATGTCATTGCGTCGACCAAATGATCAATTCATGGGAGTGGAAAACTGTCCTTCGGGCAAGCTTATTGAGATCTGTAAAATCTACACACGTCCTCCACTTCCCATTCGGTTTTTTCACAAGCATCGAAATTGCAAGCAATTCGGGGTAGAAAGATTTTTTAATCAAACCAACTTCCAACAGTCGATCTATCTCCTCCTTTAATGCTATCACCTTTTCTCCGCTCATCAGGAGATGCTTTTGTCATCCGCCCATGCAATTAGGGAAGATGTTCAATCGATGACACATTACCCCTGGGTCAATTTCAACCATGTCTGAATGACTTTATGCAAAGACGTCAAGATTTTTAATCAAAAAATGGGTGAGCCTTTCTCTAATCTCATAACTTAACTGAGACCCCGCCTTCAAAATCTTGCTTGGATCATCTTTATCGATTGGAACAGATATTGTGTCCTCGGTCGGCCCCGTTTTCTCAGCAGGCATAGGGATCAAGATCAAAATCAAAGTCCCGGGGGTCTTCGACTTCCATTCTTGCATTCGAGAGCGCATCCTTACATATGGGAGCATCCACCTCAGGATAAGGCATAGTTTTGTGCGTTTGAGGTGCTGAGGACGCGTCCTCAATTAAAGGAGCATTATTCTCTGCAAACATGGAGGGCGCGTCCTCCTTCTGAGGAGCATTAGACTAATGTTCATCTTCCTTTCCCAAGGGCGCGTCCTGTCTTTGAGGAGCATCCACCTTGGGGTTACTTTCCAGGCTCTGTATAATCTCACTCCTTCCTTCCAACTTTTCTCCATTAACTTCCTTCTGCACAATATCTTCTTCATGATTAACCATGACTTCCTCCACACTGCGAATCCTCGAAACATTCCCCAGTGTCAAAGAGGGAGTGTTGGTTATATGAGTTTCTTCTTCCTCTGAATCCTCCACAAAATAATGGGCGTAAACCTCTCAATTCGGTTTCACCTAAATGTCCGTCGCATCTTCAATGGGAAGACCTTTTCTTTCATATCTTCTTCTGCAAAATTCCTTAACATCTTTGTGATAACAGTCACGTGATTTTTATTGCGACCCCCTCAGACTGCCCACTCCGTTGGGCGTTGGAAACTTTATCATCATATGATATATCGAGGTTATTACTCTGAAGTCTGAACGCTCGCAACCAAGGTCTTCCCACCAGCACATTGTGCATGGAATCCTGATCCAGCACTTTGAAATCTATCATCTGCATAACAGATAGAACTCCTTCCCCAAGCGTGACAGGAAGTCTAATCGAACCCATAACTCTCACCGCTTCTCCAATAAAGCTATAGACGTGTGTATCTTCAAAATTCATGTCACTGTCGGGGAAACCCAATTTCTTGTACATGCTATAATACAAGATATTAGCAGAGCTTCCGTTGTCCAAGAAGACCTGATGCACATTCATCGTTCTAATGAGCATAGTTATTACCAAAGCATCATTATGAGGATGATGTACCCATCTTGATTCTCTTTCCCTGAAAGTAATATCAACAAATTCCCCTTTGAATATTTTTGGAGGTTTATCTTCCAAGCTATGAATGTTAGTGAGTGGTAGGTATCGTGCCTCTCTCGCATTTCTCTTCAGCGCCCAATTCCTATCACCAACAAATAGATGTCCTCCGAAAATTGCCCTAATACTCCCAGCTCTTTGGAACTTAACCTCCGTTGGCTTTTCATCAACCTCTGCCCGTGGGAGATGCCTTTCATCTTTCCCCTTATCGTCGTTTCCTCTTCGTAACTTCACCTTGTCAATCCACTCTTCCAAATATCCATCCTTGATCAATTCTTCAATCTCATCTTTTAGATGATGACATTCGTAGGTATCATGACCAGTGGACTCGTGGTACTCGCAATATCTTCTCTTGTCTCAACTCTGCCACGAGATCAGGCGGGCTGGTTTTTTGAAGATCCCTATATCCTTGTTTACTTCAAAGATGTGATAAATGGACGCTTCCAGGGGAGTATAATTACTCAATCTCTTTTCATAATTTGATGGGGGACTCCACTCTCTCTGTATGTTCACAACATTCACCCTATTAGGACTCCGAGCATTCCGCCGAAACTCTGGACTCACAGACCTATCTCTTCTCTTAGCTCGCCCCTTTGAGTTGTGGATATTGTCATTTTTCCTAGTCTCAGAAAGCGATTGTTCAATTTCTTTGAAGGACTCGGCCTGTGCAACTACATCAGCTAAAGATACAGGATCTTTTCCTTGCAGATGTTTCCAAAAATTTGTTCCCACACGCAGACCAGCTATAAGAAGTATTTTAAATATTTCATCAGTTGTGGCCCTCACCAAGATAGACTTGGCATTGAACCTTTTGAAATATGAAGTTAAGATTTCCCGTTCCTTTTGTTTCACATTGTCCAGCGTGGTAACAGGCGGCGTATACTTCACTGCAGCTTGGAATTGAGTCAGAAACAAGGTTTTCATTTGTTCCCAAGAAGTGATAACCCCCGAGCCCAGTTTTTGGAACCATTGTTGAGCACCCTTTCTAAAAGTAGCTGCCAAAAGACGACATCGTGCCAAGTCAGGTACCTGATACACATCCATCTCAATGTTGAAACGTCCCAAGAATTTCACGGGGTCAGAGTTTCCATTAAAGTGCAAGTCGTAGGTCGTGTTCCTGTAATCCGTAGGCAACTGCGCTTCCCTTATAATAGCAGAGAAAGGTGATGGGGCTTTAGCAGTTGTTGTTACCCTACCTCCTTCAAGATGGTTGAGCAACCTCTTAAGATCATTCATATTAAATGTTCCTACTCCAGGAACGGTTTGAACATTGAGTTGTTGAGTTTGCTCCACAACTAGTTGAGGTTCCCCTTGGTTACCCCCTAGATGTACTGGTGGGTCTCGTCGCCCCTCGCCCTGAGGTTGCGGCTGTGGTATATTGCCATCTTGATTTTGAATATTCTCCTGTGCACGAGGTTCCTCCTGGCCGCATCTCGGTACCTCATTTTTACTTTACAACCTTTCTTGAGTTCGAGCATCGTCCCGGTCATGAGGATGCGCCCTGGATCCATTGCCTGTAGCACTATAAGAAACCACTAGAACAATGACATGGGCTTCTTCAGTTGAGGGCGCGCCCTCTTGTCTCACATTATATAGCACTGTTCCATGCTGATATCCCATCATTCCCCGTCCATTCCTCTGATAGCCGCAGCCGTAATTTCCAAACCTTCCTCGTGGAGGGGAGCGCTCATGTTCATGGTGCCGCAACTTATCATCCCTTGGATATGTAGGGGGCACACGCATCATTTCACGGGGCCTCACTTCTCCACCATTTCCTTCCTTTTTCCATTCTAGTAGAAACATCCTAAAATCATCATCTTCCAACCTTATGCCAAGTCTCCTTTTCAGGGTTGAGAAATCTCGTATTTCTTCCTCGTGATTCTGAATATTTTCTGCATAACGACGCTCGTCAAGCATACGTCCTGACCTATGCTGATGCTAGACAACCTGATTGTCGGTGCGAGGCCTCTCTCTTCCATAAGTATCCTCATCGATAAGCTCCACAATAGGCTCGACGTCATCAGAATATTCCAAGCGCTGCAGAGTGATTCGCAGGTTTCCTCCGATGGCCTGGCCACGGGCATCCTGGGTATCTCCCTCACCCATGGATGTTTTCCCCACAGCGTGGCCACGGTGGGGTAAACAACAACCCCTCTGTATTTTACGACGTTTCACCGTGCTCAACCTTGAGTGAAAGTTATTCAAAGTATCCCCCATGCGATATAGTTGCTCCAAGATATCAGCATTGCTGATGAGAACTGGAGGTGTTCCCCCCACATCCGGAGCTCTCGGAGGATCTACTATGTTTCTGGGCACGTAGGGTTCATGGCGAGTGTAGCCTCCCTCGCCCTCTCCTTCAGATCTGTTATCACCTCCATCATAAAAACTTCCATCAGGATTGTAAGACGTCTTTTCCTCCCAAGACTATGATTTTAATTAGCACCCCTCCTTCTAGTGCCAATTTGTTGACGGAGGAATATGGTAACAACAAAGTTTGAGGTTTCTCACCGGAATTAAGATCTATGATTCTTCGTCGGAAAATCAAGTAGTGTGTGATGGTTGTATGTTAATTAGTAGTTGAGATTGATTAGGGCAAGTGGTGGCTCCTTTTCAGCTCTCAACTTCTTACCCCTCTCAATGTGCTTATGTACCCTTTATATAGGGATCAAGCCTGACGTAGTTTTTGTGGAACAAGAAATCTAATAGGCTTAGACTTCTTATTACTAAGCCCGGTAGAAGCCCATACAGAATCCATCTTCCGCCAACTTTAGGAATGTCCGACTATGAGGCCCAACCGCGAAGGCCCAAGGCTCGTCCGTAATCGTAGGACTTTATGGATAGTGCATCTCCCTGTGCAAGGATAATACTCCGTTACATCTATCTCCCTTGATTTACAGACGCAGGTATAGCCACGGTTCACTCCAAATGCGGACGCATCCCTGTCCCCCGAATGAGGATAACCCACCAGATAATAGGACAGGTGATCCCAACTCTTGGGTGCAAATTGCAGGATGACTCCAAAGTTCTCCAACGAGGACACCCGTTGAATACAATAACAGGGTCCCAGAGCACACACCAGAGTTAACCCCGCATCCCCAATGAGGACATCCGTTGAATACAGAAGGAGGCTTTCAGTCATCAGGAATACCCCTAGAGGCCTGCGAGCTTTTCAAAGACATCCCCCTCCTTGACCGTCTCAAGGAGGGATTCTTCAAAGAGTACCTATAACAAATATATTAGTGAAAGTAATCCTCCATTGCTCCTTCCATGTTTACATGCATTGTCCTAAACACACTCTTGAAAATGTATTTCCCAAAATAGAGGACGCGTCCTAAGACCCTGGGCATGTCCTGACCTTTATGAAGTTTTTATATCTTTCCTCCAGCAACTACCTTTCATAACACTCCAAATAGCTACGACGCGTCCCACACTTCTGAGCGCGTCCTTAAAACTTCTTCGCCAAAGGACAATCCTTAGTAAACACCTCACCATTGTGGACGCGTTCTACAAATTTGGGTGCGTCCTAGTCCCCTCCTTTGCAACGCAATGCCGAGTTTGACTCTAATTAACCCGCGTTTGACCCGCATTGATCCAATGCCAAATTTGGGTATAACAACTACCCCCAAAATTCCATTTGCAGTTGAAAACAAAGTTAGAATTTCTACGCAAAAACTACAAGAAAAATTAGGATTGTCCCTATTTTAAACATCAGAACGCGTCCTGATCCCCGGACGCGTCAAAGCTTTGTATTCCCAAAATCGACCGTTGCATGACAACTGCTGTACACGTCATTATTCCTTTCTCTATAAATACCCTAAAATAACACTGTATTGTCACTTTCCTCTTTTCTCTCTTAAAAACCGCCACCATCGCCGCCTCAAAACTTCAGACTCAATATTCCGACGATTCCGCCGTCCATTGTTCGATTTCTTACAATTAATCAATCCCACAACTCACAAGGTATGTAAATTCTCTTTTATTTCTTCATTTTGTTGAGTAAATCTATTGTAACAAATAAAAAACCATTCGTGTTCTTTATCCTTGCACTTAACTGTCCTTCCTTTGGTATTGTATATATATGTGTATATATCTATAAAAGCATCATTTTTTGCCCTTTTGATTCCGTAATTGCATATTTCTATTATTTTAACTAAATTTTTCTCCAAATTGACCATAACCAATTGAAATTCTACTGTATTTCAACCATTGTGCACGCGTCTGCCACAGAGGGCGCATCCTATTGTTTGTTTATTGCATAATTTATGTCGCAGTTAAAGTTGTTTCAATCAAAAAATAGAGCAGACATTTTATTCAAACTAGGACGCGTCATAGGCCATAAGCTAACTCCTTGCGATAGATTCTCTAGGACGCGTCCTTGCACAAAATTTCATGTCTCCACTTTTCCTTATGCTCATATGTATCTTTTATTTTACATACTTCTAGTACCTTCTTTTCCTTTAGTCATGGGCACGTTCTCAAAATCTTTTTCCTTCTTATTTCAGCTGAAAGATGTGTCTTCATCCTCTCCCTTCCATCCATTCAAGGATTTTAACACTCGCCTTGGGATTGATTCTCCACCCCCCTTGACCTTCAGTCCCGAACTACCTGAGTATCACAGGACAGACTCTTTTCTTGAGGCAGAAATTCGCGCTTTTGAATCTCTTAAATCAAAAATTTCAATCATATCAAATTCGAGCTCTGAATCCATGGAAAACATTCCCCTCAGTGCAAGGGTTGGAAAGAAGAAGTTAAAATGTAAGAGACCTTCTCAAACCGCCCGTAGTCAAGCAATCAAAGATTGGACTGATGATGAGATTATCCCTTCTTCCAGTAAATCTCAACGCAAAACCGCCTCTGACAAGGGCGCATCACCTTTTGCTTAGGACGCTTCTCCTTCTCAGGACGTGTCTCCTCACAGTGAGAGTGAGTTCGAGAGGAGGGTTCCTGACCCTGAAAAATATCATGTCTCTCCACAAAAATTCGATTCCCTCTCGAACATTGGGAGCCATCTGATGCTGAATTGGATTTTGATTGGAAAGAACTGGATCACATCCCTGAAGCAGAGAAAAATGTTTAGAGAAAGAAATAAAATAAGTTAGCATGTGTTGGTCTCGATTCCACCGCAACAGACTTGGAGATAGGGTGGAACATGAAATATTATTACATGGAGGGCATATGGGCGCGCTCTCTTCGCAAAATGAGGCCACATATCTTCACCACAGGAAATAAAAGAATTCCCAGGATGGTTCTCACTCCCAAACTGGTTTCTCTTGGCGTGGGCGCGCCCTGGCATCCTTACATCAAGAAGATCCTGAAATGGTTTGACGTTGCTCCAGTCCAACTATCCCCAAATTCATACAAACTTGCATGGGCTTTGTACATCATGTACCATGACCTTGAGCTGGGTGCGCCCTCTATAAAAGAATTCAGCTATTTTTTTAGCATCAGGAAATCCATCCCAGGATACCACTTCTTCGTTGTCAATAAATGGTTAAATAACAAATATTTCAATGAAGGCAAAATCTGCCATGTACTGGATTGGAAAGAACCTTTCTTTTATCTCTATGATGTGAAGAGGGTCTGCGTGCGTTTTAACTTGGAACTGAGTAAGTAACAGTACTAGGGCGCGTCCTCTTGCAAGGACGTGTTTACTTTTTCTCACTTTCGTTTTCTTCTCATGAGCCTAATATCTCTTTTTTTCTTTTACACAAAAGGACTCAACGAGAGTTAACTAGAAAGAGAAAGAAGAAGACAGAGAAGGTGTTGAAATATGCTGAAAAGAATCCAACCTCAAAAGGGTTGGTGTGTTGTCTGTAAGAGTGGGTTCTCTCTGCAAGTATCATGATTTTCACAATGGTAAACCCGTCCTTACAGTTTCTGAAAAAGCTAGGGGACTCAATGCCATAGAACTGGTCCAACTTGACATTAGCAGATAAGTGGACTTAGAACAGGGTAAGAATTATCATATATTGGATGCGTCATAGATGTAGAACATGTCATATATTTTTACATACATAGTCTTTACTTATCATGATACATATATGTTTTCATTACCCATATTCTTTCTATTGATGTGTCTTAATGTTAGGACACGTCTTCTTATCCTTTATGTGATTTTGATGTTTACGTAAAGCTGTTATATTCCATAGTTCACACATGATGCGTCATATCATACAGGACGCGTCCACTCTCATAATTCTTTTCCAGTATTTATAAAATCATTATATGCATACTTGTCATTTTAATATTGCTATGTCATATCATACAGGGTGCGTCCTCATATCTTGGCGCGTCCATGTCTATTGTTTTCCATGTTATGTCACAGATATGACTTCTCTTCCCAAAGGGTTTGCTATTGGGGCCACCGGAAAGCTGAAAGCCAGGACCAAGCACACCGCTGTGAAACCTGATCCAAAAACCAAGAATCCTTCGCCTGCTGTGTCTCCTTCCCCCCACCAAAAATCATCGATACCACTGTGATGAACATCTCATATAAGGAGGATGTGCCCTCAAAGCATCTGAAAACAGTGCCTGATGACCAATCTTTTGTCCTCAGATATCTGGGTGTGTCCTCATCTGGCACTTTTACTGAGGAAGATGTTTGAGGCTGGACTTTTAGGACAGAGGAGCAGACTGAGCAGGCCATGATGGGGGCTGCAGTTGAACTCCATTTGCATGCAAGGTGGAGTGCTAATATGGCTGCTAGGCCGAGGGCGCGTCTTGCTACCACTGACACTGCAAAAAGCCAAGCTGAGGATAAAATCAAAGCTTTGGAGAAGAAAATCATCCAACTTGCCCAGTCAAAAGATGTAGAGATTTTTGAGTTGCAATTGGAGAAGGCGCGCCTTAATGGCCATATTACTTCCATGGAGAAAGCTGTCGATGAGGTTACTTCTGTAAACTCCAAAATACAACTGGACTTGGACCTCCTAAATGATGACAGGGTTCATGGTTCGAAGGAGGAGAAGAAGCTAGTGTACCAGAATGAGTTTGCAGCTGGCTTTTGAGGAATGGTGTTCTGGGTTCATAGAAAATGACCCTAAATACACCTTTTCCAAATTTGATGAAAATACCCAAAAATGGGTGGCTGATTTCAAGGTCAGAGCTGTATATTCCATTAAGGACAAAAGGATCATCTTAGACTTGGAAAAGGATGATGCGTCCCCTGCACCTTCTCCACTTCAAGCCCAGCCTCCATCTTCTTCTCCAATCAACCAGGACAAAACTCAAGATGCGTCTCCTGCCTAGGACGCGTCTTCCTTTATTTGATGAACTTTTTCTGAACTATTCCAAGGGCGTAGGTCCCTTTAAGCCTTACAGTTTGTAATCTTATTAATTGTTATTCCTGGATTTTATTTGCTGGTAACTTGAATTATTTTCAAGTATATTTTGCTTTCCTGGTCATCTTGTTTTCACAGGGTATTTTAGCGAGTCATACATATAATGGACGTGTCTTTAGCTCAGGACGTGTCTTTTTTTGCTTAAGATCACCTTTAGGGCATCCTCCCCAATGAGGACGCGTCCTCATTTATCTTACATCTGATATTTTCTTAATTTCCCTTATATACATTAATCATGTTAGTGTTATCCCCTTAACATTGTAGACTAGGAATTACATTGTGAGGGCGCGTCCTGATTCCAGGAGGTATCTGCCTTACTAATTTATCCCGCGCCTTTCATTATCTTTTCAACAAGTCGTGATAAGGGCGCGCCTTTACATCAGGACGCGTCTTCTTTACAATTGTATCCAGCTTCTCCTTAGTTTTTCCTTGTATACAAGTCTTTCTTACTATTAAATCTTTAACAAAGCTAAAAGATCTCCTGCAAGGGCGCATCCTTATATTAGGAGGTGTCTACCTTATTTGCTAATTTTATTCAAGCTCCATAGACTGTCAACATCATGTGGGCGCGTCATGATATTTTTCTTTGCAAGTTATCACCATATAATTCTTTGTAGGGCACGTCCTACCCTGAGGACGCGCCAAGATATGTTATATTTGTCCTTGTATTTTGAAATATGATCAAATAACAACAATCATCAAGTCTTGAAATAAATTTTTAAAGTTTTTATTAATAATGCGCTCCAGTGTCCAAAGTGTACCGGTCCCATGGCTACCATGCTCTGTGGGGAATTTATTTGAAAATACGATCCTTCAAATAGTTCTAAGGTAGGTAGCACATGCACCAGCCCCTAGGCTAGGAGGAATTTTATTGCTTCTAGTCCTTGATTCATGCACATCTCTATGTATATAACTGCAAATGTAAACATAATATGTAAGGGGCCAAAGTCGCGCCTTGTAGTACCTTGCAGCACGTCGTTGGTATGCCGCAAGCCTTAGCTGGGAGTTTTCCCTTGTTTCTTCCAAAAGGTCCAAGTGAAGCCTTTGGTTAAATTCTGCATCTTTCTCCGTGTAACGATCTCAGCAAAGCGATCCTGAGCCAACCTCCACAGGAACCATAGCTTCGTAACCATAAGTGAGCAAAAATGGAGCTTTTCCCGTAGTAGATCTTAGAGTAGTGTTGTAGGACCACAATACTTTTAAGATTTCCTCGGGCCAATTCCCTTTGCGCTCCTCCAGTTTAGTTTTGAGGGTATGCTTTATTATTTTATTTACAGCCTCTGTTTGTCCATTACTCTGAGGATGATAAACCGCTGCAAATTCCTTTTTAATCTTCAAATCCTCACACAACTGTCGCAACTCCTTGCTATCAAACTGCTTTCTGTTGTCAGAAACAAGTTTGTAAGGGATTCCAAATCTGCACACAATGGAGTTGAAGACAAAGTCTTTGGTTTTCTTCGCGGTGATAGACGTCAGCGGCATAGCTTCCGTCCACTTAGTAAAGTAATCAACCGCAACCACTGCATACTTGACATCTCTTTTAACCTTAGGTAATTCTCCAATAAGATCAATCCCCATATGGCAAATGGTCTTGGGCTCACCATAGGCGTCAAGAGCGTCGATGGCATAGATGAGTAATTCGCAAAGCGTTGGCAGCAATCGCATGCTTTAATGAAGTTTGCAGCATCCTCCTTCATCGTAGGCCAATAATAACCTTGGCGTAGAAGTTTCATTGCCAACGAGTCACCCCCCGAGTGATTACCATAAATTCCTTCATGTACCTCCCTTAATATGTAATTTCCCTCTTCTTCATCGACACATCTGAGCAATGGCTGATTGAAGCCTCTTTTATACAAAACTTCATCATAACCACATTACTTACAACCTGGTAGCGAAGTCGTCGAGACTTGAACTTATCCTCATGAAGTGCTCCCTTGTGAATATAAGCAAGATTGGGCGTCATCCATGTTTCCTTGGGAGCCTCATTTACTTGCATCACCTCTACCTCTGGGATACTAGGAATCTCCTGGATTTCTAAGGGTATAGATCCCAACAATCCCATTTTTGCCAGAGCATCCGTGTTGTTGTTCTTTTCCCGCGATACACATTCCAGCCTAACCTCTTTGAACTTTCTAATCAGGCGATGTGTGCACCTCAAGTACAATTCCGTTCGCGGTCCTCGAGCTTCAAACCCCCATTCACCTGGTTTACCACCAGCTCTGAGAACCTCCTCAGTATGAGATGGAATTGATAGGTTCGAACCTTGAAGACTGAAATTTTACTAAAATTGTAATAGAATTTGTGTATATAATGTACGTTTATTGATAGAGGGGACACAGCTCGAGCTCGGGTCATATTTATTTACTGAAAAATGAAAAAATGACTTGTTGTAGAATATTGTTAAATGTTCTAAATTGGTACTCCCTTTGTCCCTCCCAATTAGTTATCGTTTCTAAGAGAATGCCCGACACGTATTTTAAGACGAATAGAAAGTATAATTCCGTAAATTTTTTTAAAAAAAATCTTTTTCTGAATAAAAGTTTAAACATTCTATTTTTATTCAGAAAAAAAATTTAAAAAAAATTATAAAACTATACTTTATATTCATCTTAAAATGCGTGTTGGGCACTCTACCAGAAACGATAACAATTGTATGGGACTGAGGGAGTATATAAAATGGATCCAAACGTCATGTATCATTGTGTGGTTGATTATAAAAACATTAATAATAATGAACATCGGATTTACATAAATTTCACCGATAAAATCATTCAAGTCAACATTATCACATTATTTGAGACCAAATTTTAGTAATTTTAGCATTACTCTTCGAATTATATAACCGCTTTCTCCAAGCGTAAATTTTTCTTCGACTTTACACTAATCAATTATGTATTTTAGTCAATGTTCAAAAATCCCTGATAAATCCTCGATTCAATCGATTAATCCTCGATTAATTCCCTACAAAGTACTCGACTGATTCGATTTTTAAAATACGATTAATTCTTACGAATTTTTATTTATTGAAGTATATAATATTATTTATCAAACTTAAAATAATATATTAATTTAAATATAAATAATTATAGAAATTATGATATAATAAATATATATATTTGTTAATAAATAACTAATAGAATCACATAATATATTAAATATAATTTAGTATAATAATACATCCGATTTTTACTCCGACTAATCCCCGATTTTCAATTAATTCTAAATTGGTAACTCGACCGATCTTACCCGATTCTCAATTTTTACAACAATAATTTTAGTGTATACAATAATTTGCAATTAAAGAATATATTTAACTGATTAACCTATCTTACATATTTTATTATTCTTTTCGGGGATGGCAAACATGTCAGGTTCAGATCGGTTATCATAAATCCAAATTCAAATATTTTCGGATTATCCAAATCTAAATCCGTCGGGTTTCGGATCAGATTAGATATTTTTCTGGTATCCAAGATTACAAATAATATAGTCAAATTTAATATACATACAAACACCATTAATTATATTTAAACAATGGCTAAAATTGAAATACGTTAATCGGTAAGTAGTCAATCACAATAAAAGACATAAAATTTAGTATTTCATCACAAATTAATTTTTTTTTTGAAATATTTGAAAAGTACATCTTAAATAATAAAAGTTAATATTAAAATAAAGAGTTATAATTTACTAAATAAGTGTGACAATCTTGACATTAATATATTGTTACTCAAATAATATAATAAAAAATTTGTAAATTACATGTTTATATCTAAAATATATTATATAATATATTATTTATGTGTTAGATTTTAATTGGGTTTCGGGTGTGGATTGAGTTTCGGATTTCGAATCGGGTATCGGTTTGATATCGTAGAAATTCAAATTCAAATCCAAAATTTCGGGTTCAATATATCTAGAATTTCGGGTTTCAAATCAGGTATCGAATGTTATTTTCTACGTGCATAACTTCGTACACAAATCATTAATTTATTAAATTCAAATAATTAGGTATCAAAAGTTATGTATGAATTTTAAATAATAGTAAACTATAAAACTAGAAACTATAAACATTAATACTAGAAAACTATAACCATAAATAATATCTCATATTTTATTTACATAATAAACTACGAGATTCAACAACTTAGAAATTAATTCACCACTTTAATTCGATACTGATAATATTTATCTGATATCACGACCTTTTAAGGTTCAAAACTCGCAAATCCAGCATAAGTAAATCATTTAAAATCTGTCACTAGCCTCCCTTTCCTTTTCGGTCATGATATCACTAAATCATTAGTGATATACTCATCTCTTCGCACTGTAGTGGACATAGGTCATCCCCAAACATAGTCAAAGCAAAGCAGCACCAATATGTATTCTCTCATTTTTCAGAAATAGACGCAACTAGTAATTGATTTTGAAAGAAAATTAACCAACTGACATTTGATCCAATATGGTACATTCTTTAATCCATCTTAACATCCGCATTCACTACCTCCCATTCATGATTTTGGGTCTTTTTTAATACCCAGCTCCATGACATATAAAAAATCTTACAAATTTTCCTTTAAATTTTAAAGGTATATTCTTATCTCAAAGTACTGTCGTAGTCGCCCTCCACTTTAACCACCTAAATTGATATAATTTGATACGATAAGTAATGTCAGCATCTATTTTTTTGAATAAAAGGACTCAAATACCTGAAATTATCTTTGGAAAATAGTAACTGATCACTAGTTCAAACAACTATGCATCTCTCATCGGGTTCATTGATAAAGTTGCACCACAAATATTCAGTATTAAAATTACTAACACGCAATGTTAGGTCACACAACACTGTAGACAGGAGTTGAATACAGTGTAGAATACAATCAAATCGATTTAAAGCACAAGTAACAGAAAACAGATGTATTCGATATAATAAACTTTGTTACAATAGAACTGTTCTCTCTCAGTGATGAACAAATATCACGGGAGCTGCTAGGTTATAATATATGATCTTCTCGATTATCGTAACTCTTATAGAGTAAACCTATGTCTGTGTTTATATAGACACACATTTACAAGGTAACTTCTAATTGATATGGAATATAATTCTGTCTCATCAAATATATCAATCAGATATCTTATATAATTCTTCTAGTCCTCTAACTCTTTCTGTACATATCTTCTTCTTGTATTAGTCTCGATCTTCTTTCCTGTAAATCAGCTTCCTTCCTTAACTGTTAGTCCTCCAGTACTTAAGTTCTGATATCCATCTTCTGATATTATCTTCTGATAATCTAAGTTCTGATATCCTTAAGTCCTGATTTCAGTAAGAACTGATATTTCCTGTTAGTTAAGATCTGAAAACTAAACATGAAACATATTAGACATGACATCTCAAATATATCCAACAATCTCCCCCAACTTGTAAATTATGCAAGAATGTACAAGTTAACAGAATTGATGATGTCAAAAACATTTAAGTTCAAATGCAATAAGAGTTTAATAAGACTATTAAGTATAACTTACAAAACATCCAGCTTTACCAACATCACTGAATTAATCTGAATCCATAATGATTCTTAACAAAATCATTTATCAAATTATCTTCAGCTTTTTTCAGAACTTCAGCTAACTATGCTTTGACATGCATCAGTTCTTCTTCTTTACTATCACCAATTTGATAAATGGCTGTTCTGAGAGCTTGAATGGATATTCTTTCAAGTCCATCACCAAGTTTAATAACCTTAGGATGTGAAGAGTTTTCATTATAACATAAGCATCTTCCTTTCAGAATAACTTCCACCTTAGCAGAATTCTTCAGCATAGGAATTTCTCTTCCATCACCTTCAGCAATCATTGGACTGTAATGAGAAGTCTTTGTACCAGAGATTCTGAATAGATCTCTTATAGCCTTCAAAATGTATTCTGACCATCTTATTGTAATATCGGATTTTTACTTCCAGAAGATAGTGTATATGTTGAAGTTCTCTGATAGACTTCTTTAGTACATCGTATCAGCTAATCTATAAGTCCTTCCATCATTGAGAAATAAGATTAATTTCTCTTTTAGATTCTCTTTGTCATGAGCATCTATCACAATTTGAGCAGACAATACCTTGTCAAGGTGCCTTTATTTGATTTGTACATATGGTTTGTCTGTCAACATGAAAGGATCTCTTAGAGTAACCTCTACTCCTGTTTGAATCTTCTCTTCATCAGAACCTAATCCAGCTCTATCTCTAGGTTGCTTGGCTCTCAACCCAAATGTAGCGAGTTGATTAATCACGAGATTAGATTTTGGTTCAACTGGAGTAGTTTTCTTCCATAACAGCTTCTTCTTATCAGCAATTATCATTTTACCCAAATCAACTTGAGCATTGTCAATAGTTGATGTCTTGATAGCTTGATCATAATTTGTTGTTTCTTCTATACCTTCATGTCCTTTATTCTGAACAACAACTTGAGCAGTGTCAGACGTTGTTTTAGAATCTTCATTTACCTTTCTTTTTTTCAGAATTTGAACAGTTTCATCTTCAACAAGATTATCATCAGTTACTTGAACCATTTTGCACACTGGTTTCATCAGATCTTGAGAAGTTTTCAAGTCCAGTGACTTGGTTGGTTCATCAACTTTTCATTTCCCTTTGTCTTTGGGATCACTCTCAGTCTGTGATCTAGTCTTGAACTTTGAAGTTTCAGAATTTAACTTTTCCTTGATCACAATGCATTTTTCCTTAGGCCTTGGAGGTTTCTTTGCATCAGAAGCTTTAGACTTAGGATTTGTCTTTTCAGCAGCAAATCTAGCTTCTTCCTCCTTGAGAGTTTCTAAATCCATTCCTGGATTGTGTTTCACAAATAATCTTCTTGCTATCTCATCATCAAGTGTCTGGATTTTAGGATCTTTGTAATAAACAGTAATCTGCTTCCCTTTTAACTTCAGAGTTTGCAAAAACCTCTGAGAGTCTTCAGATGTTGATTGAATCAGAATATCAGAACTTGACATCAGACTTTACTTATCACCACTTGAGTTCAGTCTTTAAGCATTCACAGCATCAGAACTCGACTTGTTCTGAATAGAAGATTTTCCTTGAACTTTTCTTTGACCTCTGTTCTTTTCAGGGTTTCCCTGGTCATCACCTTTATCATCCTTTTTCTTCAGTTCTTGAGTAGGTGAGCATTTGAACTGAACTACCTTCTCCACCTTTTTGGCATCATCAGGAAGTAAGAGAGAAAGAAGAAGTTCAACTGAAGATTGGATTTCATCCAATTGAGCTTTCTGAGAAGCTTGATTAGCCAGGACCTCAGCAATTTGGGCATGTTGCTCTTCTTGAGTTTTCTCAATGGCTTCAACTTTTTCAGAAATAGGTCTTATATACCTGTTCTTGTCAAGCTTGATCTGTAGATCTAGCTTATCATCTTTTTCTCTAAGTGTATCGACCTTTTCATGAGTAGAAGTATGTAGACCTTGAAGATATTTTATAGACATAGCTGTGATCTTGAGTTGTGTCTTGAAATCAGCATTTGTGAGCAACTCATCAGCTTTTGCAATATGCTCTGTCAGAACTTTAGAACATGAAATAAAATCTGATTCATTCCACTTCTTGGTCCACTCAACACCTCTGTGAGTATCCTCCCAAGAAATAGGTGCTTCTTTTTTAACAAATTTCTTCACCAATTCTTCCTTGCCCAGAGTAGGTATTGGAGTCTCAACAGAAACACTGTCATCAGAACTTGAGGAAGACTCATTCTGTTCTTATAGCTCAACAGTGTGTGAAGCAACTGGAGATTCAGGAATAACATCATCTAAATTCTGATCAGCAGAATTTATCTCCAGAGTTGGTGTCTTTGATGTAGATGGAGCTTCCAGATAAAGAATTTCAGGTATATTCAAATTATGAATATCTATTTCAAAATTGTCAGTTTGTTCTTTAGCATCATCTGTAGCTTCAATAGGAGAGACAGGAGGGGTAACAACTGTGTCATTAGCAGTGTCTTTATCTTGAGCTGGAAGGGCTTCATTGATAATTGGTTCTTGTGAGATCAGAGATTCATGATCCCCTTCCTCAGCTTCTTCAGTCTCTTCTGATATAGCCTTAGCCAAATACCTCCTAGCCTTACAGATTTCCTTTTCAAAGTATCAAAACTTTGAGTTGCTTTCTCTTTCTGAGAAGTAACATTCTCAGCTTCAATTATCACAGGTTCAGATGCATGAACCCGTGCTTCAACTGTTTCCTCTTCACTCTCAGACTCATTTCTGAGAATCATCTTCCTTCTCTTTTGTGGAGGTTGAGGAACAGACTTTGTCCTCTTAGAAGGTTTGGAAGATGAAGGTCTGGTTGTTTGTTCCGTTGGTTGAGAAGTCTGAGGTGTTTGTGTAGAGATGGTAGGTGCTGATGGTTGAGATTCTGATGGTTGGACATCAGGATATAGTGCAGTGTATTTAACAGGATCATAGGTTATTAAGGCTTGTTTGACAGATAAAGGAACTCGGAGGGGTCTTAACACATCCTTCTTATTATCAGTAGATAATAAGTCATTAAAATCTCTTTTAGCTAGTCTAAATGATGGAATTAATTCACTAGCTGATTGGGGCTTATCATGACAACAAAAACTATAAATAAGCTGACAGAATCTAGCAAAATAAACAGTATTGAGAGCATACCCGATTTGTTGACTGAATATGGGGATTGTATCGAAGTTAGAACATTTGTTTGAAAAAGCCTTGGTGATGCAATCAAAGAAGAAACTTCATTCCCTCCTTATGTAAGGTCTTTTCAATTGACCCAGATTTGTCAATGTCCTTTCATACCCCAGACTGGCCATCATATTTTGATGAAATAGGCTCCTCAACAGTTGTATAGGCTTTCTTTTCAGGCAACTGCAGTGCTTGGCGTACTGTAGCCAAAGTTACGACATGCTCATCCTCCCCTCTTGTAAAGATTATACTTGGGGTCCCTTGAGCACCACCATCATCATATACTCCACTTCTCCAGAACTCCAGCACTTGAGTTCCAGAAACTGCATCAGGTTGGGTTAGAGCGTACCCAATATCAGAATTAGCGAGAAAATTCTGAATGAAGTGAAGTTCCGATGGAGCTTCAGCCTTGCTAAGAATGGCGGAGTAGTTGTTAGGAACAAACTTAGCTCCATTAAAAAGTACATCTTTTGGTGCCATCTCTGTAAGAAAATAAGTGAGAAAGAGAATGTTTGCAAAGTGTTTGTTAAAAGTCCTGAAAGAAAACACTTAAGAGAATATTGGAGCGAGAGAGAAAGTAAAAGAGATTAAGAATAGAAAAGTAAGTAAAATATTAGAAAATCTTTTAACTCCCATATATATACTCTCTCCACTCAACGGTTATATTTTTGAAGCATGGGATACACTTTACACCTGGCACCGTGTGAACAGTCAATAAACGGTTAGAGCAGGAGTTGATGGGCACGTAAAATAAGCAATAATTACCGTGCACATGCAGTTTTTTAGGACATACAAGTTAACCACTAACCCATAATGATTATGACTGCATTTATTTCACCCAAATTTATTCTGATTTAAATATGATTGTTTCAGATTTTACCACAAATAAGTCAAGTAAAGAAAAATGTCACGTAAGCATCAAAGATTCCATCAGGATTTAATATCAGAACTTAACTTATATCAGATTTTAACAGTCATCAGAACATGGCTTCTGTACTCAAAAAGTGAATATCTTTTTCTGTGATTCTTCATACAAATACTGACTTATTTTCTTCAGAGTTTAATCATCAGAACTTCCATCAGAACTTGTCCTCAGAATTTATGCAAATAACACTTAACTGTTTGTCAAAAACAACTTAATCACCACAATAATTTTCATCATTCATATGGAGTGAAAGTGTGTGCATTCAGCAAAATATCATATAAATATTAAAGTCTGATAAACTTCAGTACATCTTAAAGATAAGGCATAACTAAGAAAAATGCTTAAAATCTGTCATCGGTCATGATGTCTACTATAGAACAAATTTATGCAAGAGTCCACCTCAACTGTTTGTGCTCATTTTATGCATCTTTTGAAATTCCTTTTTACAGTGGCTTCTCAGTGTAAGTGAGTCACGACTGCTTATCAGAATTTATGCTATTATCAGAGTATTTCTCCAGTAATCATAGAGTGTGAAAAGTCACCAAGAAATTTTTTTTGCTTTTCTAATGTATATTACTTAATACCAGCAATGCACTTGGGTCTTCCCTTCCACATTTTTACTCTAGATCTCAAAGGAGTACCTGGCTTTTATTCTTTTTTTTTCTTTTCTTTTCATTTGATAAGTGAGGCTTATCAGCACTTAATTCATTCTTAAGATTTACTGACATCAGAAATTGACAGATAAGAAACAAGAATCTAGTTTGTGACTTAGTAATAAGATACACAAAGAGAACTTGACTAAGCTCAATATCAGAATTTTCTTGTGTTAATGAGTTTCCACATAAACAACTAATTCAAACATGGGATTTCTAGTATGTTAAAGACTACTAGGTCAGCATCTAGCACAGTTATCCTCATTGGATTAAATAGCCACAGAACATTCAAAACACTTATCACAGTATATAAATCCACATCAGATAACAACCAGCATTTAATGAATTTTCAAATTAAGCACGGATTATATATAGATAATACAATCTGTAAACACTGATCGTAAAGTCTGATGCATGAGAATAAAAACTAAGCAGATTTAGAGAAAGAACTTGAAACCATTTCAAGTTCATTTACCAATCTTATAAAAGTAGCTTCACATAGTGGTTTTGCGAAGATATCTGCTAGCTATTGATCTGTTGGAACAAAATGCAATTCCACTGTACCTTCATCCACATGTTCCCTTATGAAATGGTACCTAATGCTGATGTGTTTTGTCATTGAGTGTTGAACTGGATTACCTGTCATAGCAATAGCACTTTGATTATCACAGTAAATAGGGATTTTAGAAAATTCTAACCCATATTCCAATAATTGATTCTTCATCCAAAGAATCTGTGCAGACAGCTTCCTGCAGCAATATATTCTGCTTCTGCAGTTGATGTGAAAATTGACTTTTTTTTCTTGCTAAACCAATAAACCAATCTGCCTCCAAGAAATTGGCAGCTTCCACTAGTGTTTCAGATTTGGCTTCTTTTTTGGCACATTTTGGCTTCTTTTTCTTCATCATTTCATATAGTGTTTTTCCATGCTTGTTTATGAGTGTAACATTTTGTGTAAAACAAGCAGTTTGCACAGCTTCAGCCCAAAAATAGGTTGGTAGCTTTGCTTCATCAAGCATTGTTCGTGCAGTTTCAATAAGAGTCATGTTCTTTCTTTCTACAACTCTATTTTGCTGTGGAGTTCCAGGTGCAGAAAATTCCTGTTTGATTCCATAATCTTTGCAGAACTCTTCCATGATTGAATTCTTGAACTCAGTGCCATTATCACTCCTTATTATTTAAACATAATATTTGATCACTTTATCCAACTGTTTGACATGATCAGTTAGAGTAGATGTTATTTCAGTCTTCTTGTGCAAGAAATACACCCAAGTGTATCTTGTGAATTCATCCACTAAAACCATAACATATTTCTTCTTTGCAATAGACATGACATTGACTGGACCAAATAGATCAACATGCAGTAGGTGATAAGGCTCAAGAATTGATGACTCAGTTTCGCTCTTGAAAGAAGATTTTCTTTGTTTTGCCTTCTGACATGAATCACAAAGGCCATCAGGAGCAAATACTATTTTTGGCAGTCCTCTCACAAGATCTTTCTTTAGAATTTCATTTATATTTTTGAAATTTAAATGAGAGAGTTTCTTGTGCCAATTCCAGCTTTCTTCAATTGATGCTCTACTCAACAGACAGATTGCAAAACCATCAGTACTTGTTGAAATTCTGGCTTCATAAATGTTACCATACCTGTAACCTTTCGGAACAACTTTTCCTGTAGAATTACTTATAACTTCACAGTGTTCTTCAAAGAAATCCACATGATAACCTCTGTCACAGATTTGACTTATACTCAACAGATTGTGTTTAAGTCCAGAGACAAAAGCTACTATTTCAATGATGACATTCCCAAGATTGATCTTGCCATATCCCAGAGTTTTTCCAATGTTGTCATCTCCATAAGAAAATCCCGGGCCAACTTTCTCCATAAAATCTTATAGCAGGGCTTTATTTCCAGTCATATGTCATGAACATCCACTAACCATAACTAGGATGTTCTTCCTGTTGCCCTGTAATCACAAAGACCACCAATGGTTAGTTTTAAGGACCCAGACTTGCTTGGATCCTTTGGCCTTTTTAAGTTTGTTAACATTTACAGCGGATTTAAAATCAGAGTTTATGCTAACATTTTTCTTATCAGTATTAACAGTATCAGACTTTGCATCATACTTTACACTAGAAGGAATTAAAGCAACTTTCTTCAAAAAAGGTTTTATCTGATAATAATCATAGTACAAACTATGATATTCCTTACAAGTATAAATGGAATGTCATATACTACCACAATGAAAACAAGGATTTTGTGGCTTAAACCTAAAAGACTGACTCTTAACTCCTGACTTAGAAGGTAAGGAGTTTATATTCTTATTCTTCCTGCAAAAAGAAGCCAGGTGGTTAGAGTTTCCACAGTTATAGCATTTCTTTCTAGGAGCATTAGGAACAGGCATATAATTGTTGCTTTTATTCACACCTTCCTTTCCATTCCTATTTTTCCTAGCTACCTTTACCTTGTTTACACTGGTAATCTCTTTCATCTTATGTTTAAGCTGCTTCTTAGTCATTAAGCCTATGTTAACTTCAGTTGGTTTATCACTTCTGTCAGAAGTTGACTCTACTATCACTTCTGTCAGAAGTTGACTCTGCTATCACTTCTGTCTCAATATCTTTCATCTTTTCAAAATCAGACTTTACAGTTTTGGCTACAAACTTAACAGGATTTACCTTTGGCTTCGTAGTCTGTTTAACAATAATTGGCTTAACTTGTTCAGTTCTTTTTTCATTTTTCTCATCTCCATAACTTAAGCCCTCTTTCCAGTTCCCACTACTTAGTATATCCTGAGTTGTTCTGCCAGAGTTAGTCCAAGTCCTGATAATCTCTCTCTCCTTTTCTAACTCAGTTTTTAGAGATTTATTCATTTTTAGCACTTCATCTCTAACATAGAAAGCATCATATCTATCCTTCTGAGTTTGATGGAACATGACTAACTCTTTTTCTAAATAATCATTCCTCTTTTTAAAATCAAGATTTTCAGAAGTTAATCTTTCACATGTTAAAGTTTATCTCTATAGCTAATGAACATGGTTTTAAGATATAATCTCAACTCAGTAATATCATCAGTATGAAAGGCATAAGTTTTTTGAGGTACCTTTAACTCAACAGCATCAGAACTGCTATCAGCATTTGCCATCAAGGCATAGTTCTCCTCATCTTCAGGATCTGAAGTGTCTGTCCAGCTTTTTTTCTTTGTGACAAGAGCATTGCCTTTGTCACTTTCCATTCTTGCATTCAGGAGATATGTGGCCTTTCTCACCACAGTTGTAGCATTTGACATTTGAGTAATCTCCTCTGTCAGACTTTCCTCCTTTGCCTTCAGATTTTCTAAAGCCCTTCTTATCAGAACTCTACCTTTCCTGGAGAAATTCTTTCCCCTTCTGAATTTCCTGTAGGCTATCTTTGTGATACCCTTCACCATAAGAGCACGCAGCTTCATCATCTCTTCATCAGCATCTACTTCAGGTACACTTTCAGTTTATGAATCATCATCATCAGAACTTGATGATTCTGAATCAGACTTTATGATGAGAGCCTTTCCTTTTCCTTTTTTTGAGACAGCCACTTTGGGGGATTCATCCTCAGCATTGAGAGCAACTGTCCTTGACTTTCTCCCATGTTTCTTGCTTCTTTGATCCATCTCAAGTTCATAAGTCTTGAGCATTCCATAAATTTCATCAAGAGTAGTTTCATCAAGAGCATAGTTATCTCTTATAATAGTAGCTTTCAAATCTCAACTTTCAGGAAGAGCTAAAAGGAATTTTAGATTTGAATCTTCAATGTCATATTCCTTGCCCACCAGTGACAGATCATTCAAGAGTTTGACAAATCTGTCATATAAGTCAGTTAATGACTCATCACTTTTTGAGTAAAAGTTCTCATACTCTTGAGTGAGTATAGTCCTCCTATTTTTCTTGATTGCATCAGTTCCCTGACACCTTGTCTCCAAAGCATCCTATATCTCCTTTGCAGTCTTGCATTGAATTACCCTATTTGACATGACATTATCAATGGCACTATGCAGCAAATGCCTTACCTTTGCATTCTTGGCAATAGATGAGATACCTTCAGCTGTGTATTCACTTTTCTCCTTTGGTATGGTCTTTGTTGGCTGATCTGCAACTACAATAGAGAGCTTGGTTGGCTTATGCGGTCCTTCATAAATTCTGTCAAGGTATTCTGGATCTGTAGCTTCCAGAAACATAGCCATCTTCACTTTCCATATGGGATACTCAGAAGGTCTCAGCATGGGAACCCTGATAGTCTCATATCGACTGTGGGTTTGAGTCTTTTGAGTTTCTTCAGTTTTGGCGGGCTTGGTTGGATTTTCTACTTCTTCAGACATGATTATTTTGGATCTTTATTGTATGTGTGTTAACAAATAGGCTCTGATACCACTTGTTAGGTCACACAACACTGTAGAAGGGGGTTGAATACAGTGTAGAATACAATCAAATCGATTTAAAGCACAAGTAACAAAAAACAGATGTATTCGATATAATATAACTCTGTTACAATAGAACTGTTCTCTCTCAGTGATGAACAAATATCACGAGAGCTGCTAGGTTACAATATATGATCTTCTCGATGATCGTAACTCTTATAGAGTAAACCTATGTCTGTGTTTATATAGACACATAGTTACAAGATAACTTCTAATTGATATGGAATATAATTTTATCTCCTAAAATATATCAATCAAATATCTTATATAATTCTTCTAGTCCTCTAACTCTTTCCATGCATATCTTCTTCTTGTATTAGTCTCGATCTTCTTTCCTGTAATTCAGCATCCTTCCTTAACTGTTAGTCCTCCAGTACTTAAGTTCTGATATCCATCTTCTGATATTATCTTCTGATAATCTAAGTCTTGATATCCTTAAGTCCCGACTTCCGCTAAGTCCTGATTTCAGTAAGAACTGATATTTCCTGTTAGTTAAGATCTGAAAACTAAATATGAAACATATTAGACATGACATCTCAAATATATCCAACGCGCAATCCACTCGTCTTCAATGTTAATGTAACGACTGGGATTTTCGCAAAATAGTTGTAAGAATAAAATATGTTTTTTGTGATTTATATGTGAATTATATGGATATATAGAAATAATAATTGTGCTATATATATTTATATTGTTCTAGTTTGATGAGTCGGTAAATATTTTAAGTTAAGATATGAAAGTGTGATCGAGTCGGTTTGTTGTTGGGCCGTCAGTTGGGACGCGACCCATTATATGAGAAGTGGATTTAATGAAAAGTTTTGAAATGAGGAAATAAGTGAGATATGTAAAGATATGAAAGATAATGAGTCCTCCGTGTATCTATTTTATTTGGATTCAAGTTTGCAATGTTGTATCATTATTTAAATTATCGAATATCTGGTATGGGTGTAAACAGTTATAAAATAGAGTTTGTGTGTAAAGGTATATAAATACGAGATGTAGTTGATGTTATTATGTGAATACATATTATTTGATATTTACGTGTGTGAATCTATGATTCTGGAGTTTTTTAAATAATTTTAAAAAAGGAAATTATTTGGTAAAAATAAGGATTATTTGATCCTTATATATTTTTATAAAACTATCAAAGTATGTTTAAATTATGAAATTTGTTTTATTATCTCTGGAATTGTCCTGGAGACTTTTTAAAAAAATGAGATTTGGATTTGTTTTAAATGTCCTGGTATTTTAAAATATTTTTTAAAGGTTATTTCCATTATTAGTAATTTATTTATAAAATTTATAGAAAATCAATCATTCAACCAAAAATTATTTTAAAAATATGGGGAGAGAGCTAATTTCATATTCTTTGTATTAAAAATAAAATTTGTGGCAATTTTCAGATTTTATAAAACTGTTTTTATTGTGTTTATTGTATTTTGTATATGAGAAATACTAAAAAGAAAAAAAATCTGGATTTGCTAATTACCATTATGCCCATGCCCTACCACCACCTTATATCCCCTCCTTTTTTTTCTTTTATCCCCCTGTGCTCTCTCAGTCTCTCTCTGCTGTTGGTACTCTCTCTCTCTCTCTCTCTCTCTCTCTCTCTCTCTCTCGTCTCTCCCCTGATTAATAATCAGAGGCCATGGCCGAGTCTCTTTTCGCTTTTAATTTCTTGATTTGGACTTGCATGTCATTTTCATGTTGATTAATTTCAAAATCCTTAAACCCTCTTTCAGTTTTATCTCAAATTTGAAGGTGTTGGATTCAATTTTGATGAGGATGAAGTACGTTAATGTTGGTTCTCATAAAAATGATGGTTTTTATTTATGATAACCTCTAGTTGAGGGCACCACCGAGAATCTCCGCCACCGGTGATGAACTCCGGTGAGTCGGTGGTGAGCTGTGATGTAATTACTGAGCTCTAATAATTTGAATAAATTTATTTGTGTGATTGCTTGTTAGTTTAAATAAAATTCAGAATTTTATGATTTTTCTAATCTTCATTTTTAATTCTAATTATGTGATTATTAGTGATGTACGAGTTGAATTATATGCTGGATTGGATTTGCATGTATGAAATGTGATTTTTGATTATCGAATTTAATTTATATTCTGTTTTTTTAAGATAAGAATTGAGTTCTTGAATTTGAGTCTCGTGTTATAGTTTTGATTTGATATGTCAAGTCATTGTATTGGTATTCGTATAAAGTCGAGTTGCATGTTATGTTTCCGAAGTATGTCAAGTTAAAATTTTAAGTATTATCAAACAATTGGTAATAGATTGAATATGATATAGGTAAAAGTGTTAAAGGATATGTAGTAGGGTATTGAATGTGATTATTGTTTGATTGATTTTGGAGAAAAGGGTTAGCGTATTTACAAATACGTCATGCCCGATTTTTGAAAGAAATTATGAATAATAGATGTGTATAAAGAAATGCTTACGTTAGGTTTAACGAGAGTTAGGTATAAATAAATCATGTCGGATTATGTGAATACGTGATTATTTGTTACGTGTAAAGTTGGATGAAAGATCAAAAGTATAAAGTATGTAAGGGTGATTATCTGTTATGTGCTATGTATGGTCTGGATTATAAATAGGAAAAGGAGATAATACGGCTGGGGTAGAAAGTTAGAAATTCGGAGAAACGTCAGGTATTGATAAAGTTTCTAATTAGGGTTTATTTTGTATTGTAGATTTGTAAAGCGAAGGCGTTCGATCCAGGAAAGGAAAAGAGGTTTTAAGTGGCAGTAACTCAACCCCGATGAAAAAGGAAAGTTTTGTGAGGAAAATAATATTTCCTTTTTCTTGTGATATGATCATAATGAATTGATAAAGAAAATGACTATAGTAATATTTTTGTTGAATCTTGTTGATAAACCCTGATATTAGTTCTTTTTTTTCAAGTACATTTACCCTATTCATATTGATATCTTATTTCCTGTAGTACCTTTGTTCCTATACAACCTGATGAATCATTTCTTACTCGATACCTTATTAACCTGGATCCCCATAATGATATGACTGTGCACTATTAACGTATCATTGCTTGAAACTACCTTGTTTATTAGCCTTGATCATACCTATGCTTGATATTGATCGTTTCCGTAACTTACGTTTCTTTCGAATATATTTGCTTGTTTCACTTGAATTCTTGAATTAAATCTAATAATAATTTTCGACTTGATTCACTTGAATTGAATAAATCTGCTGGTAATGTTTAAAAAGAATTTAGTTTAATTTTTTTTTTCCAATATAAAGGTTTTCTACGAATTCCTAAAGATTGGATAGGGACGTAAGAGGCTAGCGGGGTTAGTTCAGTCGCATAAGAGGCTAGCGGGGCTAGTCCAACATTATAGGCTGAAATAATGCCATAGGTACCATAATGACTAGATGGAGGTCAGTACGGGCAGATCACCCATATTATATTTAAAAGATGGATAATTCAAATCTAGGGTTCTATATTGGTAAAAGTGAAAGTAAATTGTGATGTAAGTACTATTTATTTCATTTTGATTTGAAATTGAAATTATGTTGATTTGAAACTTCTCAAAGTTGTTAGAATCTATTCGAGAACCCTGTTGGTTGATCTTAAAGCTGAATATATAGAACTTGAATCTTTAATTCCTTGAACCCTTATCTCGAAATCCTTTCCTAGCTTTTATTAAGTTACTGCCACATAATCCAGTGATAATAAGTATGCCACTTATGTTTTGATATTTAGAACTATTTATAGTTACTTGATGAGCCTTTTAGCTCATTTGTTTGCGTTGATCTAACCTTGGTAGTTAAGCAAGAAGATGGCCAGACTCAGGCATATCGCTCGTAAGAGTGTTCCTAGAGGTCTTTTCCGTACCGTTAGATTCCAGGTGTCATATCAGGTAGATGCAATGTGAGGAAGCGTAGGTAGTTGGTTGATTGTAATAGCTGGTTTTCATATACTTTTGGGTTATTTGACGATTCCAAGTCGGAATCGTATTTTGTATAATTTGATAAAAGGGTTGTATAATAATTTCATTCTGGTTGGTAGTTGTAATCTTTTCTCATACTTTATTCTGTGTAGATCCTTGTAGCTTTCAGGGTTTATTTTATTTATGTTGTCATATTATAGTTATTATATTCGTGTTTTGGGTCCTCATTCCTAACCCCGAGTTTGAGGGCGTCACAAGTTGATATCAGAGCTACAAGATTTAGTCTGTGAGACAAGTTAGGATAAAAGGGTGTTAGAATAAATTGGTAGTTTGTGAGAGTGTTCGACTCACACGGAGTTGAGTTAGGACTATTGGTATAGTTTGAGAAAGTTAGTAGTTTAGGAAGTCGAGTTGGTCGTAGATTTGAATTAACCCTAATGCTATTTCTTGGTTGTATGTTTTATGTTTTATCTCAGGACCCTGATAGTATATCAGATGGTAGTGATGTTGATTAGACCTATGATATCCCGTATTTTTCAGAATTATTATTATTATTATTATTATTATTATTATTATTATTATTATTATTATATATTATATTATATTATTATTATTTGAACATGTTTATATGATTTTTCTGATTTAGAAGAAATAAAATGATGGATATTTTATTTTTGTTTGACGAGTTCATGTTATTAAATGATAATGTGCTAATAGTTAAGTGTTGTATTGATCCTTGTTATTTTCTGAAAATATTTATTTAAATGTATTATTTTTAAAAGTTTATTTGAAAGACGATCGTTTTATCGATATCGGCTAGTGGAGTTCATTTTCAAATTTTGGGATCGGGTGGATATTTTATCCACGTCTAAAGTATATTTGATTTTTATTCAGGTTCGCGCTCATGGCGGGTAAATTGTGAAAATATTTACAAATAATATTTTACATTTATTTTGTTATGTGTTAAATGAATTATTATGTGTTTAATGTTATTTAAAAACATGTCTTTCCATGATTTAACATATGGTGGATTTATGTGTGCTCCTGTAAGGACCAAAGTATTTATCAGATACTCGTTACGTGTTTAAAATGCATTTGTATGAAATTACCCGCAATCTGGATGCATGTTAAAGTGCGTTTTTATCGAGGTACTTGTTTTATCTCGTTTTGTATGCATTTACTTGCATTATATGTGTTTTCGGGATTTTCTATTATTTTAGGAAATGTTTCGGTTTTTTAAAAATCAACGGACCGGGACCCTACCGGGACGTCAAAGCCCACAAGATTTGTATTTTCATTTTTAGAAAATCGTGGGACTTTCAAATATTCAATATTTTTGTATTTTTTGATTTATTCATAATTTTGGGAGAATTTTGGCATAGATTTTATATTTATTTGATTAAAAATTATTTCTCGTTAATTATTAACTTTGGGCTGATTATTTTTTTTAAAATGATATAATTAGGCCCCAAATAATTTTAAGGGTATTTTTGTGTAAGTATAAATAGATTTTTATTTATTAATAATTATTATTAAAAATCAGATTGTATTTTTATTTTCAGAAAAATCAGATTACTCTCTCAATTTAGGGGTTTAGGGTTCTTTGTGTTCTTGATGATCAAACAATGACCGTGACCTGATTTAGAAAGCAAACCATAGCATATATGTGCTCGTTTTGAAGCTCTTGAAGATCCCTACTTGATTATACCATCAAATCATCTCGAGGATGGGTAATTTTTCAATTCAATTTCTAAGGTTCTTGTTCAAAATTGGGGCTTTTTGACCGAGTAAAATTTGATTTTTTGAATGTTAGATATATCTTCATGAGATGATTTAGAGTCAATTCATGTATATATATCACATGTTTATGTTCGATTTTGGTCTGTCAAGTTATAACTTTACTTGAATTTTGATTTAATATCTTAAACTACTATATGATTGTTTGGTGATAAAGATTGTTGGATTATTGAGGATGTAAGCTTCGATTCGAGCTATGATTTCTCACGGCTGGTTCAGTTTTTCCGCCGTGGCCAGTTTGGCCGGAGTCCGAACGTGAAGTTCGGCTTTTTGATCGGAAATTATGATCGGTTGATCGATTGGTGATGTTATGAATTGATGTGAGTTGTTGTTGTAGTTTAGAACGAAGCCCAACTGAAAAATTGTAAAAAAGAGTCCTTTTTGGCTCAATTTAAGCTCGCCGGAATCCCGTAAACCCACCAGAGCCTGTGCTAAAATTCGGTCCGGCGGTGTTCGACCCGGATCCCGTTGGATTATAATTTTGACCCATTTCTTTTGAAATTTGACCCGCTTTTGATCCTCAAAAGCCCCTTTCCCCAATTTCATCCCTATTTTTCATATTTTGTTTTAAAAATTAAATCAAAATTATGTTTTTTTATTTCAAAAATTATTTTTAAATTCAAATAATTTTGTTAATTATTCTTAAATAATTAACTGAATTATTTTAATTCTATAAAATTATTTTATTTATTATTTCAAAAAATCCTGAATTTATTTAATTATTTACAATCTATTTTAGTTAATTATTTATTAATTTAATTAATTGATTAATTCATTCAGTTAATTTTATTTATAAATAGTTAAATAAAATATATTTATTTATAATTAAGCCAAATAATTCCTAAAAATTATTTTTGAGCTTTTAAAAATATATTTAGGTATTTAAAAATAAATTAATATTATTATTAATTGTTTTATTCTTATTTTCATAATAGATAGACCATTCATCCGTTTAATACGAAACGAACGCGTCTAGACTCAGAAAATATTTCGCTTCTAATAAAAAAACTTTCGAGACCTAAATCCTTTTTTTTAAAAGGTCGATTATTTTATGAATCGTTCTGAGTTGGTTATTGATCGATAAATCATATTTTTGACCCGATTTCAATTCTAAAAGTACCGAGTCGAATGTTTTGACGAACTGAGTCATGTGTTATGTGAATTATGTGATGCGTGGATTATCTGATTATGTGCTATGTGAATTACGTGTGTACACGAGTCAATAGTCTTATGATTTATTATCGTAACTATGTGTGAGCTATCGTATGGGTAAACGATATGATTTTGACGTGTAATCCGTTGAGTAATTATTATGCAGATGATTAAGATGTATTTTTTTTATTATAGATGTGAATCGTTCAAGAGGATCAAGACCATGTAGTGAAATCCAGAGTAAAGTTGAACAGTGTTGTATATCAGGCCAATAATGTATATCAGGCTTCTAGCAATTGCTAGAGCAGCAAAGCAGTGAATTTTAGGAATAAAAGATGGGGATGTCTTGAGATAAAATGTCAGAATGGTTGTGTGTCATTGCGAGTGTGCCTAACTGCTAAAACCCAAAGGCAAGTTTTTTATACTATTCTAATTTCAGAATAGTTTAACGTTTTACATATCAGATTGCTTAATTATGATCATGCAAGTTTTCTATATTATTCTAATTTCAGAATAGTCTAACATTTTAAATATTAGATTGCTTGATTATAATCATGCAAGTTTCTATACTATTCTAATTCCAGCATAGTTCAATATTTTACATATCGCTGAATTAAATGCTTATTATGCAAGTACTCTTCTGTTATTTTAACTTCAGAATAGTTTACTGTTTTACGTATCCAAATACTGGAAGTTGATTATAATAAACACGTCATATCTGGTGTTATTGTAGTAAATAATAGGGATATGACCTGTATTTAAGCATGCCTGTATTTTATTCGGTTTGCTCTATGAGATTGGAAAGTTTAGTGTAAGAGGCTCTGAGATAGGAGTCCAACACTTGAGGAGGATATGGTAACCATTCCATCTTCCCATAGGCTAACATACTTGCCTGATCAGAGGGCAATAGTGTTTATTTGAGTGTATCCAATCTATATTGCATGTGTGGCTTATATATCTTAATTTTGAGCAGTTAGTTTATTTTGATGGCATACTGTATTATTCAGTTGAGATATATAATGATTTATCCAGTGTTTCTGTTTTGGATAAAAGGTTATTCAGTTTCTGATTGATATTGATATTTAATTTGCTGTTAATATCAAAAGTGGTATTGATATATATGATTGATGTTGACTTCAATACTTCAGTACTGGTATGTTGTAAACATCTAAGTTAGTATTGATATCTAATTTGATATGACATCAAAATGAGTATTGATATCCTGATTGGGGTTTGAGTAAAGTGGATATAAAGTTTATGATTCAGTCCATAGTCATTGTTTCATGTAGTTGTTTATGATATTTCTATAAACACTATTTTATGAGTTTTATTCTCGTCGAGATTCATATTATTGCTAAAGCATTTCCGCTCAAAAATATCAAAAGGGTTTTGAATACCTTTAAGGAACCAATTTTGGGATTCGTTTACTAAAACTTTTCTGATTCATCAATTATGATTTTAAATGTTCAACTTTATTGTAGATGTCGGTTTTATACCAAAAAGACCATATATATGTTATAATGAACTTTTTGAACATTTTTTTCACTCATACTTGCTTGTTTTTAAATTTAACCTTCTAGTGAGGATTAGCTTGCGCTGTTTAGTCGAATAATTTGAGAAAAGCATGGAAGAAGCTTTTGGAAGGTGGTTGGTCTAGGGTTTGCGGAACTAGAGTAACTTCTATTATATAAAAGTTTGTTTGTATGTATATTAGTTATGTTATCGTATAGGTTGGTCATATTATACTTATTTTTGAATTTATACTAGTGGGTTTAGTTTTGAATTGGAATTTATTGAAAAGAGTTTTAAAAGAAAGGAAATAAATTTATTTATGGAGTTGGATATCTTGTTTCTAGAACTGTAACCTTAAAAGATCTTGGATTAGTTTGGGGTTATAGATGCTAAATTTCTTTTTCTAGCATTTGTTTATTATTGAACATCTTGTTTTGGATTGAGGTTTCAGCGTGACGACCAAATCCTCTGACCCCGGATATGGGGGCGTTACACGACCCCTCTTGTTATGGATACCCCTCCACCCTCATCCGAGGAGCCCCAATACATTAGTTCAGATTCTGAGGAGGATCCGTCTGAGGATACTGTTACCCCTATGCATGTATCTCCCATGGTGATGGTACCTAAGTCCCATCTGTTAGGGCAGATTCTCCAGCCCCTATGCTTGAGTCCCAAGTTCTTGAAAGGGCTCTTGATATGCATGTGCATGCCCATGTAAATGATGAGTTAGCCCGTGATCATGATTTTGTGTTTGCTCGTATACCTGAGTTGAGAGCCCTAGTGGATCGCATGGCTCGTGAGTCTCGATTGTAGATGTTTGTGACAGAGCCAAAGTGGCGTGTTCACATTGAGATGGTTGAACAGGTGGCCAGTAGACGTTTTGATCAGGGCCCTTCTTCCAATGATGCTGATATTGAGGCTAGCAGAGTTCATGATCTTTTGAGATAAATGCTTTCAGTGTTGAGGGAGGTTCTTGAACGCCATGTCTAGATGTGGATGTGAGTTTCAGAAAAGATATCTGGTAGACTGGTAGAGTCCGTAATATGTTGTTGCTGTTGTTTTTTTAGCGCAAGTAGGCTTGAGATACTTCGTCAGATGCCAGGTTCCCTATTGTGATGTGTTGTTACTTGGTATTAGTTGTAGTTCTCGTAATATGAGTAGTTAGGTAGAAGTTAAATGTAGGTAGGGGATATTTTCCAGCTTTTCCCTTGTTCAACCCTATCTTTGTTGATGTACTTTGATTTTAAAACTTGGTGTACCCTGAATCTTTGAACTATCTATCTATGTACCCTTGCATATTCATTATGGTTCTTTAAAATTTCATAACAGCTTATATATAACATGCTTACCTGGTAATTTCGCTTAATACCTTTGTGATACCATACCCAAACCTTTTATCATGTGAGAACCCTAACCGATGAGTAAATTATGTAGTAATAAGATTGCATGTGCAAATGGTTAAAATTTAAAAGTTTTATAACCCATTATTCTTAAAGATTTTATTGTTGATATAAATGTCATGCTATCATATTGCTAAATAATTTCCCATCAGGTTTATAAAAATGGTTACTCCACCAAATCGCCCCAAAGAAGAAACTCAAAACCAAAACTATAATAAAAAATAAGACACCCCTGTGATGAATCAACTTCTCCAACTTTTACAACAACCTCCAGCTTTAAGAACTGGAAATTTCAAACACTTCCAATCTGCTTATCCCCTAGAGTTTGTAGGAATATCGGATCCAATTAAAGCTCAATGCTGCTCGAGAGAAATGGGGAAAGCTTTTGAGTTATCTGAAGTTAAAGATGAAAAGAAGATGAAGTATGTTGAATAAGCATCATATGTTTCTTTGCTCAATTATCTTGGTTTTGGTGCCATCTCTTCTTTAAGAGATCTTGGTTGCTGGTGCATCATCTTCAATTAACATGTTTAGTTTGCAAGTACTGATACTTTCTTTCAATAAATAATTTTCATCTCTAGATTTTTCTTTCTTTATTGTATGAAAATTATTTGTTGATGAACAGTTATCAGTAAAAACAGCTTGTTCAAATTTTATTTTCTCCCTATTCCAAGTATCTTCACAAAAAGTTTCCATACTTTCAAGATCTGTGAATACACTTGCTACATCCCTGGATTTATTCCATTTAGCAATTACTTCTTTTTCAATATTTAATTATCTCTTAAGAATTTCTTCCTTCTTTAATATCTTCAGCAGTTCATCTTTAGCAACTTGGCAATTTATCTTAGAATTTTCATATTCAAGCAGCTGCATCTCTAAGAAGTTGTTCCTCTCACATAACTCAGAATTAAAAATTTTAATTTTGATGTTTTCCCTGGTAAGAGACTTCATAGTGATATGCAAGTTGTATATTCAGAAGACATATCATCAACAGTTTCTTGATATTCACCCTTACTTAATTTAGGGAGAGCAGCTTTAATTACCTGATTACTGCTAGAGGATTCTTCTGACTCGCCACCTTTAGCCATAAGAGACAAACTGAAAATTATTTGTTTGGGACTGGAACCTGGACTTCTACCTCTTTCTTAACCATGGTTGATTGAGTGGTCTTCAAGTCAAGATCTTTAAACCTTCTGTATGTTGAAGGCTTGCTCTGATACCAATTATTATTCACTAACAATCAACTAGGCTGATTTGTAGAAGGCGAGGAGGGGGTTGAATACAAATTAAAATTTTCAAGTTAATTTGTGCATGGAAAAAGTAATACGAACATAGATGTTTATAATTTTAGGTGGGTTGTTTTTCAACTTGCCACATGAGATTTATTTTCAAAGAAATAATCTGTTATAATTACAATGTAATCTCACAGCTGCGGGTTTCAGTATTTCACTCAAAGGAGGATATCTCTATAAAGCTTCATGAAAATGAAAAACCTATTTTTTAAGTGAAACACTGCTGCTAATTGGTTTATATATCACCAAGTTACAAAGCTTGCTAGACTAAACATATTACAGTCTTTGAGGTCCAGCATGGTTGCTTCTTCGTTCTCTTTCCCGTGATGCTTGACAGATGAGGATATATATTATCTTGATATACAGCCTTGAATATTTCTCCAAATTACCATGCACGGAAATAAAATATTTCTTTTTCTTTAGAATCCAAGATCGCATGCAAAATTTATCTTGGCTTCTCATCTTCTTTTCTAAGATACCTATCAGCCCATGTGATGTGATAGTCCTAGGTTTTGACCACTTTCACGTCATTATCTGTAGTTATGATCTGCATGAGCCATTGATATTTGTTAGCCGTAGAGCTTCCTTAGCAATTGGAAGTCATTTTGCTACAGTTTCCCTTAGCCATTGATAGTAACTTAGTTAGCCGTTGATAGACTGACGTATATAGCAGTTAATGTTTCTCTTCATTTAGCAGACGAAGATTCATTTTACTTAATCTGAATTACATGACATCGAATATTTACACTTAACCATCCTATTCTAGATTATCCATTGAGTCAACATGAATTCTGAATGAATAATTACATTGTTATCTATTTATTAAGTTCTCGGAGAAGATATTATAGTGACCACATCATTTGATGGCTATTCCTCCAATTGTTATCCCTTAGGACGGTTATTAGTTGGAGGTTACATTATGTCTTAACATATTTATACAATGTAGTTTGTTTATCATCAGAACTTAGGTTTGAATTTTAACAGTAGTAACCCAGGTACCACATTGATGAGAATATAGATAATTTTCTTGTATATAGAGCGGTCAATTAACTTTAATAGTATGAGACATTTTGAAATTTGTTCAAAAATAAATTCGTAAAGATTCGGCTCCAACAAACAATATTCATGAAATTAAGGTGTGCTCACAGCTCAACATATGCGTGACCATGTCAATTATACGTAAGGAGTAACTGGTGAGTGCCCTTCGAGCTCCAACGAGTTCAAATTTCTTGGTGCCCCGGTTCTTTTCTGGTTTAAACATCATAAAGCAAGTACATGTCTCCCACTAGAGTTTCGAAGATAATCATGGTCTTAAATTATATATGCGAGTTCTATTATGCTATTGTGATTCAATATTGTTATGGTGAATATTTATTGTTCTGATGATTTAATTACTAGGTGGAATTAAATTTCATTTCTAAAAGGTCTTGCAAAAGTTATTAATATATAACTAAAATAATTACTAAGAAAAAGTTATTAATATATAAGTAAAATAATTACTAAGAAAGGCTTCTTGTTCTCTCTCTCAAATTGGAGTTTGAGAGCCGATTTTCAAATCTAGGGTTTATACTTACCACTTCTTCATTTTTCGATCCTTCCTCCCTGTAACAGCCTGCACTTCCAGACTATTAAATCTAAATATAATCTGAAATAAAACTCAATTTATTAAACCAAAATTTTATTACAAAGGTACCATTACAAAAGCGCAGCTAACGGGAGTTCAAATGTTCAATTACTCTAAACCTAAGGACCACGAAGCTCCAATACTATCCAACTCGAATTTTAGGCGAAACCTGAAATTATAAGTAATGAGTTAAACAGCCCAACAAGAAATCAATCGATCCAACTAAAATGCCAAGTAACATATACACATATAACAAAATACGATCATAATTCTGATCATTGTGCTAGAAATGATACTTATATGAGTGTCAATTTTAATACTAATTTAATAGTTTCACAACTGATGCAGGTTGGATTGCTCGAGATGTCATTGTAAAGTTTTTTAGATCAAAAAAATTGTATATTCTAGATATCAAACGATCTGAAAATAAAATAGTTATTTGTGTAGTTTGTTTTTTTTTTGTTTCACAATTAAATTATATTTGACAATTCAGAGATTTGTTCTGGCTATATTTTAATATTTTAATAAAAATTTTATTTATTTGTCAAAAGAAATAACACAATAACTAATATATTCTATTTATTTAAGTACATAAAATACTGGGAAAGCAATAACAAAAAAGATAGAGGCCAAATTTGTAGCCGAATATTACTCCTAAAGCAATATATATTTGGCATGAGTTATACGTTCCCTTTTGACTAATTGCAACCACAAGGTACAAGCTAGCTAGAGGGGTGTTCAGTTTCAATCAACTAAATTTTACTCCCTCTGTCCTATTGAATTCTCTATGTCATTTTTTGGAACGTTTTTTAATATTCATTTAAAGTATAACTCTATTATATTCTTTTTTCTATATAAAAGTTTTATGTTTAAACATTTTTATTCAAAAAAAAATTAAAAAAAAACATTATGAAACTATATTTTATAGAGGTCTCGAAATGTGTGCAAATAGTAAACGTAGTAAAATGAACGGGACGAAGGAAGTATAAGCTTTTAAACAAGTAATACAAATTTATGTAAGTATCGGTGAAATGTACTTTTAGAATCTATGAACCATCTTATCTTCGTTTCCAATAGAATATTTGTAGATATCTTTTAAATAATACTGATGCAATCAGACCTAATAATTAAATGGTCATCAAATGGAAAGAACAAATGGCTCTTGCATAAATATATAATTTAAGTGCAGAACAATCCATTATAAGCATGCACTAATTAAGCCCATACGACATGAAAAGATGAAGTCCACATTTTACTCAACAGTTCATTAATATTGCATTTAGGAAAGACGATGCTATAAACTTATACTTATGTATCGTGTCCAATATTGTAAAAGTAAAAAAAAAGGTGAATCTATAAACTTCAAATTCCGGCCATTCTACAATTTCATGTCCCTAAAATTAAATATTAGGCGAATGAAATTGATTGTATAAAGCTCCCATATCTGTAATGATCAGACGCCTCTCGACCTACAAAATTTGAGCCTCCCGGAAAGTTATGGGATTTTAGAAAATGTACCATTTTTTTATATAGAAATAAAGTAGAAGTTGATGAATTGTACCTAACGGAGGGAGACACTTGCCAGTTTAGTCCATGCCCATAACCACAAAAAAAGGACTCATTGGCTGGTTGATCATGCAATAACTGGCCGAAAACCATATATTTGATCCAGTTGATTCTTGAATTAGGTCATTTCTACTATTCTTCTTGCTATATGCGTGTTGTAATAATCTGATTATCACGTAAAATCTAATCTGCTTTTTTAAAAATCTTGCTTTAAAAGTTTTATTTTTTTTATTTTAACAGTTTCTTAGTTTTAAAGCTAATAACGAGTATGGGCATACTTGGATTGATGGAAGTGCAGTGTATATTAATACATTTGGTATCAAGGGGCCACAAGCTGTTTTTTTAGCCATGCATATACATGTTTTTAATTTGTGATAACTCAAGTGTTTAATAGTTTATATTCTATCATTTAGGTTCTGGGTTCAATTATTGATCTCCTCAAATGTTTATTAGAACGGAAACGGCTATAAGCCATATTTATAAAAAGAATTGTTAAGAATCTTTTGGTGTTTTTGGCAGGGCAAAGGCCATATCAAGAATGTTCCAACTCCTAAGCATGTATAACTAGTAGTATATGCATATATAATGTTGTAAATAAATCAAGATTCAAGAGCTATAGATATAACGGGCTTCTCGGATAGTTTTACTTTGGGTTTTGTTGGAAATGGGCCTGGAGGCTAATACTTCGGGGATGAGAAGTTAGTATTTGCTATTAGCTCAATAAATTTTTAAAGCTATTTTGTGCATGATCAATTAAGATAAATGTCGTAAATAAGTCTGTCTAGAATCTGCTATGACAAAAAGTGCAAAAGGTCAAGTTTCTCCTTGTCTTTCATGTCTTTGTCGAAGTTCATGTATTCCCCCTGTATTTCTCATATAATATTCCCATTTGTATTTGAGATTATTTGAATGGCCTTATGTCTGACCATCGTCACCTCCGATCATTTTAATACAAAAATTTAAGTTTGATTCAACAACTAATTCAATAATTAATTATTCCAAACTATGATCCAAATTTTTAACACTGCCACGTTCCAAATGCTTTTTATATATTATAATACATGAATTTTATAATAACTATTTATTCTTAAATTTAATATTTAATCATTATCAAGTCATTATATTATATTTGATAAATTAGTTAAATCAAAGACAAAAAATTTTAATATACGTAAAATGATTAAAATTATATACTTAATTACTGAACACACATTTGTTTCATTAATTAACATATAAAAGTAGAGTTAGATCAGTATTCATGGGTTCCGGATACTCCATATTCACTATTCAACATATTTGAATTAATTCAACATGGTAACTACCAATATGACAACAATCACAGTTATTCTGCAAAGAATAAAAGGAATGTTTGATCACAATTATCATCACAATTATCATCGAATGTATTTCAATTTCCTTGATTGTAGAGCTACATGATTCTGCCGATTCTTCTTTGATTCTTCTTTGTAAACATAATTCTTCATCGCACAATTTGTTGCACACCACATCATACATACAATCTATAGTATGTATCATACTGAATTTTCAATATATTCCTAATATTTACTAGCACTGGCTTTTACAATTTACTAAAAATGCCCTTCTCTATTTTCCTCTCCTTAATAAGAGTAAATAGTCATATAAATTATTTATTAGCAAATTACACCCTGCAAAAATATAAATATAGTTCTAATTGATTCTTTTTATGATTTACAAAATCAATAATCCAAATAATATCATACATGTCCATAATTCATGCTATAATTGATTCTTTTATGATTAGAAAATCACTAATTTATTATTTGAATCATGGAAATAATTATT